>NW_008335297.1:4856135-4886279 GCF_000622305.1 Nannospalax galili | reverse complement strand
AAAAAAAAAAAATTATAAAACCACCATAAAGAGGCAAGCCACAGTCAGGGAAAATAGCTGGAATATTTATACCCAACAAAGGATTTATAAGAATATATAAGGAACTCCATTAATAAGTAAAAATCACCCTGACTAGTAAAGTGGGCAAAAGTCTTGTAATTAGCCCCTTCCCAAAGGTGAAATGCAAATGATTCATAAACATGGGGGAGACAGCACTGCCTTGGTTTTCCCAAGGTAAAATCCCTTCAGGGCTGTGCCACTGAAAAAGGCTGAGAGCACCTAGTATTGGAAACAGATGAACTCTGACCATACCCCCTGAGTCACGGGGTTGACCAAGTTGCTGGATGTCCCTCAACCCCATGTCCTATCTTGGCCTGTGCAGTGGTGACAATGGGCATGTTCAGAGGTTAAATGAGTTTGAAAGTCATGTGAAGCCCTCACTTGGTGCCAGGCTCATGGGAGCTTCTAGGATCTTCTTGCAGGACTGAGTGCCCTGTCTGCTGTGTCTGAAAAGGCCTTCTAATTTTTTTTCAGAGATTACATAGCAAAAGCAGTTCCCATAACAACAGCAAGTACTTTCATTTCTGTCGTTCTTTTCCTTTTGCATTTTTTGAGACAGGGTCTCGCTGTGTAGCCCAGGCTGGCCTTAAACCTCAAGCAGTCCTTCTACCTTAGCTTCCCAGGTGTTCCTGGATTACAGGCATGCACCACCACCAGGCTTAATTACCTGTCCTTACTTACTTGCCACTCCTGATGCAACTCTAATAGGCAGGTGCTCAGGTATGTAGGTGCTGTTGCCATTACTGTGTTGCAGATGAGGTCAATGAGGTAAGGGGAATGAAGTAGCCTGCCCAGGATCACCAGGTCATCAGTGATGGAGATGTCTTCAGACCCAGATGTGCTAGTTCTGGTCTAATTACTCTACTGCTCACATACTCTACTGCTGCTCCAGAAGTGACCCACAAGTTCTACTTTCTGTTCCAGGCTCTCTGGACCTTCCTACCTAAGTGTCCCCTGGGGTCCTCTTGCTCCAGCTGTTTGGACCCAGCCTGATCTCACTTCCAAAGTCCCTGAAATATTCATACAATTTAATAATAAGGATGTTAATAACTGTCCCCATCATAAATGCCCATAGTATGATAACAGTAGCAGCTGGGGCTGCTTGTGTGGGGTGCGCCTGTGTGCCAGGCACCATGCTTGGCTCTTCATATGTATCATCATATTGAATCTGGAACAGTGCAGTGAAAAGGCCTCTGTTATCACTGTGCTGTAGACTGAGCTGCAGAGAGGTAAGGTCAATTGCCTAAGTGGCAGGGTCAGGGATCAACCCCAAAACTGTTGGACTCCAAGGCCTTTATCATAGCTCTGTGCTGTCACTTGAACTCTTGGCTATCTAGTCTTGTATACTATACTCCAACTTACATCAATGGAGACCATCCCCATCCCATTCATATGTAGCACCTGCTGTGTACCAGGTATTTTGGAGTCGCCAAGATCAGTACGGTGATGTTCCTAACCTTGGGCTCCAGTCTAGTCAGGGAGGCAGACAATTGTAAGTTGGGCTCTCTCTGCAGTGGCAAGTGTACTTGGGTAGAGGTGCTAGTGAAGAGGGACAGCCATGGGGCTAGAGGATGGGAGGGAGCCTTGTGTAAGGAAGGCTTCACCAACAGTGAGCTGGGCCTTGAAATATGAGGAAGAGCTGCTGGTTGACTGAGTGACAAGGACAGTCTAGGCAGACAGCTTAGTCAGTTGACATCAGGGCCCTGTCCTAAGTTCCTTCCTTCCTTCCTTTTTTTTTTTTTTTTTTTTTTTTTTTTTTAGATACAGTTTCCCTGTAGCCCCAGCTGGCCTGGAACTTGATTATGTAGACTAAGCTGGCCCTGAACTCACAGAGGTTTGCCTGCCTCTGCCTTCCGAGTGCTGGGATTAAAGACATACACATCACACTTCGCTTCTGTCCCAAGTTTCTTAAATTCCCCATTGTAGTTGGGAGTGCTCAGAGCAGATGTACTCATTCAGGTCACTGCCTCCCAGTGAGCCAGGAGTATGATGTGTGGCGCCAATGCATATTTGTTATCCTCTACATGGAAGAAAATTCCAGTGTGGTGAGAATCCGCTTCCCCCAACACACACCTGCACTGCCAGCCTTGCCTTGTCACCATCCGAGTGTCTGTCATCCTGTGGATTGCATGGAGAGTGTCACTGATGGCCACATTGGGCGTTGTGTAATAGCTGTCAAACTTCACTGGGGGCTGGGAATGTAGCTCAGTGGTAGAGCACAGGCTTAGCACATGTGAGGCCCTGGGTTTGATCTTTAGCAACACATGTGCACACGATTTCAACCCATGCACCTAGCCTCATTCAGTGGGGTTAGGGTAGAGAGCAGCTTCACTAGGTGAGTCAGGTGTAACACAGATTTATAATGGTCCCTGCAGGTTAACCCAGTGCAGTTCAGGTGCTGAGGGGTCACTGCATCACAAAGGGAAAGATAGCTTGTGTTCTCTCATGTAGCACTGCTGGTAGATTGGGGTGACTTATCTTTTTGGAGGGTTGTGCTACTTATAGCATGTTAAAAATTGTATGTAGGCAAGGCCTGGTAGCAGAGGACTGCATTTCCAGCTTCTTGAGAGGATCACAAATTCCAGGTTTGCTGGTCTGCAGAGTCAGTTCAAGGCTAACCTGGTAACTTACTGAGACCCTATCTCAAAATAAATAGTAATGAAAAGGGAGAGGCTGAGGTTGTAGCTGGTGGGGGGGGGGCTTAACAACAGGAAACATTAAATGTCCGACCAACTGATTTAAAATATAGTAGACAGCAACAATGTCACTATCATGAATCAACCCAGCTCCTGTTGCTCTATTTTTGAGGTTCTGCCCTTTTGGACTCTATCAGTTTTCTAGATTGTAGGTAGGACGGTTCCATCTACACTCTCTCTTTCTTGCTCCCCAGCACCACCCCCAAACTGAATATGGCCTGAAAGACAGCAGGAAGTGAATTCATCTCCTTTTGAGCCTGCTTTTCCTCCCTAAGCCCAAGACTTTTAACAGGTGAAGAAGTCACCTGGATCTCTGGGCCCAAGGCCTCTCCTACTCATTTCACTTTGGATTTAAGTATGTGTTCAGCACGTAAGCTCCTTACCCTAGACAGCTCTGTTTGAGCCCCAGTTCCGGTGTGCATGCTGCACATGAGGAAAACTGTGGACATTCTAAGGATAGACTTTTTGAGCACAAGCTGTTGTCCTAAGCTCTGGCTGTGGGGTCCACCATCTCTCAGAATCTTATCACCAGCCAGACTTCAAGCCCTACATCAGGTACTCGGCACTGACCACTGTCTCCACTGGCATCCATCACTGGGGTCTGTGTGAAGCAAGCCGTGCTTGCTCTTCCTTCAGTTCCACTAAATTAGAATACTCAGTAGGCTTGGGAGCCTCTGTTTTTCCAGGTTTCCAGGTCCAGGCAATTCTCTCACACCCTGAAGTCTGCCCTCAAGGGCTTGGCAGTGCTCTTGAGGTAGTTTGGGCTGAGGTTCCTGGAGTGTACTGCTTCTGAGCGTCCTCTGCTGTTTTTCTCTAGTGGTGACTCATGTCTACATCTGAATGGGAAATTGTACTAATAGAACCTTAAAAAACACTGCTGTGCTGTCCCCTAAGAATCACTACTGGCCCTTGGACTGGCTTTCATGTCATGTCGGTTGATAAGCTCTTATTTCCTTCCCTTTCTCTTAGATACCTGTATCACGTGTTAACCAAAAACACCACTGTCACAGAACAAAACCGGAACCTGCTGGTGGAGACCATCCGTTCCATCACGGAGATCCTGATTTGGGGAGATCAGAATGACAGCTCTGTATTTGAGTAAGGGGTCACAGCGCTTTGGTTTTCTGATCCTTCCTCTTTCTTTGAGTGTTCTTCCAAATGTTTTACCATGAGTCATTCCTAACAAAGTCGGGGCTTGATGCTGATTTGGTCTTGCCTGAATATATATATCTATATCAAATGTCCTTGAGACACTGTAGAGGTGCCAGCTAAAAATGGAGGCGCTATGAAAGTAAGCATCTCAGAAACCCGAAAGTGTCATGGATAACATTCCAAGACGTGTCCTGTCATCTGCCCACTGGTAGGAGGAATGCCCTGGGCAGTGAGTCTCTAAGTAAGCAGAAAGGACTTGCCCTGAGGAAGTTACTAAGGGCCAGCAGTTAATTTGTTTATTTTTGATTTTTTGCATGTGTATGTATATGGTGTGTATGGGTGTTGAAGTGCATGTGTGTAAGCATGTGTAGGCTGATATTCACGTGTGTATGAATGTGTGCATGGGTGTGAAGATCAGAGGTTGATGATGGCTGTCTTCCTCAGTCACTCTGCACTTTATTTACTGGGGCAGGTCTCTTGCGGAACCCAAAGCTCGACATTCAGGCTAGTTTACTAGAGCTACCCAGCCTGTCCCAGGGATGCCCAATCTCTGCCTCCAGAGGGCTGGGAACACAGGCAGGCCACCATATCCCTCTGGTTTTTACATGGGTTCTGGGGATCTGAACTCAGGCTTGTGAGGCAAGCAGCTTTGAGAGATAGTCCAGTACATTTCTTCCTTGCCCCACATGGAGGCTCTATTGGTGTCCCCATATGTAGCTGATAGATAAGGAAACTTTTCAAAACCAGAACCCACCATGAAGTTTCTCCCCATCCTCATACTTCCTAAACAAGCAGCCTTAAGCCAGGCTCTTTTTCTCTCTCAGCCTCAAAAAAAAAAAAAAAAAAAAAAAAAAAAACAAGGGCTGGGGGTGAGGGGGGACTGGAGAGATGGCTCAGTGGTTAAGAGCACTGATTGCTTTTACCAAGAACCTGGGTGTGAGTCTCAGCACCCACATGGTGGCTAACAACTGTCTATAACTCCAGTTACAGGGGATCTGACACCCTCTTCTGACCTCTGCAGGTATTGCATGACACAATGCATGGTACACTTATACACATGCAAGCAAATGGATTCATACACATAAAATAAAAATAATAAATAAAATATTTTTTAAAAAGAGAGTTAGAGGATTCTCTGTCTAGTGCCTGGCACTGAAAAGGTCTCAGAGATGATAGCAAGTGATAGAAAGAGATGTGCCTACGGACAGCTAAAAGACAAAGGTGACTGGGCATAGTGGTGCGTCTTAGATGGATCTCTGAGTTCAAGACCTGCCCGGTTAACATAGCAAGTTCCAGGCCAGCCATCTCTGAGATCTCTGGGTTCAAGGCCAGCCTGGTCAACATAGCAAGTTCCAGGCCAGCCAGGGCTACATAATGAGACCCTGTTTCAAAAAAACAACCCAACAAACAAACAAAACAAAATAAAAACCCCACAAAGGCTGGAAACCAGGGACCGACTTCTCTATACCTATCTTGAAGTTTTAATGTACAAGGGTTTGAGATTGGGTTACAATAACCAATAACACAGATTCATATTCTCTCTCTCTCTCTCTCTCTCTCTCTCTCTGTGTGTGTGTGTGTGTGTGTGTGTGTGTGTGTGTGTGTGTGTGTTCAGTAGTCTCAAAACCTAGCACACTTTTAAAACCCATTTAAGGACCAGCAAGATAGCTCAGCAAGTAAAGGCATCTGCTGCCAGCTTGATGACCTGAGTTTAATCCTTGGGACCCACAGAGTGGAAGGAGAGAACCAACTCACCAGGTTGTCTTCTGACCATCACATGCATGCTGAGGCATGTGCACTTCCACACATATACACATAAACAAGTAAATATAATTAATGTAATTTTTAAAATTAAAAACAAAAGTGTTGCATTTCTAGCCTCGCTGGCTCCATCCTTTCTTCTTTTTTCTTTTTTAAATTACTTTGTTTTTATGTATATGGTATTCTAGTTTGATTTCTATGGTTTTGATGAAACACTGACAACCAACCTGGGGAAGAAAGGATTTATTTCATGTTACAGATTACAGTTTGTCATTGAGGGAGTTCGGGACAGGAACTCAAGGCAGGAACCTGGAGGCAAAAACTGAAGCAGAGACCATGGAGGAGCTCTGCTCACTGGCTTGCTCAGCTACTTTTCTCTCTTTTTTAAAAAAAAATTTTATTATTTTTATTTTATGTGTATGCGTGTATTGGCTGCATGTAGGTAAGTGCACCTGTGTCATGCAATGCCCGCAGAGGTCAGAAGAGGCTGTTGGATCCCCTGGGACTGGAGTTTCGGACAGTTGTTAGCTGCCATATAGGTGCTGGGGTTCAAACCTGGGTCTTCTGCAAGAACAATCAGTGTTCTTAATCGCTGGGACTGGAGTTTCGGACAGTTGTTAGCTGCCATATAGGTGCTGGGGTATGAACCCGGGTCTTCTGCAAGAACAACCAGTGTTCTTAACTGCTGAGCCATCTCCAGCCCCATCAGCTACTTTTCTTATACAGCCCAGGCCCACCTGCCTAGGGATGGCACTGCTCACAGTCAGCTGGGTCCTTCTACATCAATTGGCAATCAAGAAAATGCCCTAGAGACATGCCCACAGGCCAGTCCGATGAAGGAAATTCCTCAACTGAGACTCCTCCCTTCCAGATGAATCTAGTTTGTCTCATGTTGACCAAAAACAAAAAAACCCAAAACAAAAGCCTAACCAGCATATATGGAGTGTGTGTTTGTACACGGACTCCTGTGTATGAATATAAGTGTATGGAACCAGGGTTGCACATGCCTTGTTGTATATATGGGAGTTGGGACAACCTTGGATGTCTGTCCTCACCTTTCATCTTGTTTGAGGCAGTGTTTCTTGTTCACTGCTGTGTATGCCAGGCTAGCTGACCCTTGAGTTTCCTGGGATTCGCCTATCTGCCTTCCAGCACTGGGGTTATAGATATACACTACCCAGTCTGGCTTCTGGGGATTTGAACTCAGACACTCACACTTATGTGTACAAGTACTTTACCCACTGAGTCATCTTCTCAGTCCAGGCTTCTTAAAAGTTAGCCTCATTTGGTTTGCAGGACAGTGCCTTTTCATCAGTAAAGTTACCTAACAGAGCTCTCTGCAGAAAATGCAAACTGCTTAAATGTAAACATGAGACACAAGCCATGATCCCCAGAGGAAAACACGGGCACGGTAGAGTAGTGTGTAGCTTAGAAATGGGACTGTTCCTTTTATGGGTCCACAGGGAATTTATTTGTTTATTGTTGAAAACAAGAAAAAACCTTGGGTTAAAGATTAGAGATGGTAACCCTGCACCCTCTTTCTTCTTTCTTTCTCTCTTTTTCTTTCCTTCCTTTCTTTCTTCTGCCTCCTCCTTCTTTTCCCTCCCTCCCTCCCCCCCTCTCTTTCTCTCTCTCTTTCTTTCTTTCTCTCTCTCTCTCTCTCTTTCTTTCTTTCTTTCTTTCTTTCTTTCTTTCTTTCTTTCTTTCGCAGAGCCTATTTGTCAGCTTGAAAAATTGCTGAGCACCAAGTGTGGCCAAGCACACCTGTAATCCTAGCACTCTGGAAGCTGAGATAAAAGGATCATAAGGTCAAGGCCAGCTAGACTAAAAACCCTTGTCCAAAAAGGAGAAGGGAGAGAGGGAGGGAGGGAGGGTGAACTGAACTCTTAAGAGTCACAGCAGTCCTGAAATAGCTGCAGTCCTTAAGAAAAAAAATTTTTAAGTATATTTTTGTTATATTTGTACATTTAGTATATTTTCCTCATGATTATACTAGAGAAAGTGCTGTGGAGGTGTAGTGCCCTTCTCATCCGTCATAGCAGGGCACTCAGGATGGCTGCAGGATACCATAGTCACCTGGCTAAGGGGCTCCTGCTGTGTGTCTCTAAAGTTATTCTTCCTCCCATTCCTAGGCCGGCCCTCCCTCCCTCTTTCCCTCCCTCCCTTCCTCCCATTTTGTGATTTTTGTTTTGTGAGACAGGGTCACATTAAGCCTAGGCTGGCCTTGAACTTGCTTTGTAGCTGTTGCTGATCTTGAACTTCTGAACCTCCTCCCTCTATCTCTTAAGTTATGGGGGATTATAGGCATGTGCCACCATCCACTGTGATTTTCTTTCTTTTTTTCAGAGGCAGGGTCTCACTATGTAGCCCCAGCTGGCCTAGAACCTGGAACTTACTATGTAGACCAGGCTGGCCTCGATCTTATAGAGATCTGTCTGTTTCTGCCTCCCGACTGCTGGGATTAAAGGTGTGCACCACCACATAGGGCACACTTAGACTGTTTTTCAGAAAAGCATCACTTAGTCTTGGCTACCTTAAGACTTAAGGAGTGAGGATTAGGCTCCACTTTCTAGAACGGCAGAGTATCTGCAGATATTGTTTAAAATTCTTCTGTTTGGGAAATTTGTCTCTTCTTCCCCATTTGTTCATTTATTTAATCATTTTCTTATATCAGTATAAACTTTGTGGCTATTTAGTTTATACATTAATTAGGTTGTGATTGAGTACTCTGCTATCGTTCAGATTGCTCCAGCATTCGGCATTGGGGCCTCTGTCCAATTGGCTCCCGTGTCCCTTGCTTTCTGAGCATTTCTTTACTTGTTGGCACTATAAGATACTCCAGACTTATTTTATATTTTTGATGAACCAGAATCAACCATTTTTCTAAGGAGTCCCCATTTTCCTAAGAAGTTTTCAAAAATCCAGTCTTAGGGCTAGCTCAATGCTTGCAGCACAAGCATGAGGACCTGAGTTCAGATATTACTACATGTAAAAGCCACCTTGGTAGTCCATAATCCCAGTGCTTCTGTGGCAAGGTGGGAGGCAGAGACAGGAGGATCCTGGGGAAATCGGGAAGGCCAGCAAGCCTAGCATGTGCAGAGCGATGACACCCTATCTCAAACAAGGTGGAAAGCGAGGACCAACACCCAAGGTTGTCCTGTGACCTACACACATGTACCTTGGCATGTGCATGCCTATGCACATGAACGCACTCGCACACACACATCATGCAGACAAAGATAAAAAAATTCCAGTTTGGGCATTTCACACTGAATCTCCTAAGTTACTCCTGAAACAAAATCTAGGTGCAGACATTGACAAGTTCCTCCATGGCATTGTATGCCAGTGTGTGCTTTGGTGAGTCTGGAGAGTCACTGGCTTGTATAACTTGAAGCCGAAGCAGGGAAAATAGGTCAGATGCCAGAAATACTCTGGAGGTCAATGGGAACAGCATTTATAGGCACATGCGTTCCCTGAGTCAGAGTGGTAGGAAATCTTAGGTTTTTGTTTTCATTTAGTTTTAGTTTTGAGTTTTGGTTTTAAGGTCACATTTAATCATTCATTTTTCAGGGATTCAAACAGAAATTATGTGGCAGTGAGTGTCAGGCCCCTGGTCCTGCCCCTGTAGAGCTGACAGTTGAGGGGAGAGAGACACCCCCAAACTAAGTCAAACAGCAGACTCGTGTTTTCCTTTTTCTGAGACAGGGCCTCATGTATCCCAGGCTAGTTTTAAACTCACTATAGAGCCAAGAGGATGATTCTGAACTTGTGATTCTCCCGCCTACACCTCCCAAGTACTGGGATTACAGAGTACACTTCCATGCCTGGTTTATGTAGTGCTGGGGATAGAACCCATGCTAGGCAAGCACTCTTACCAACTGAGCCACATCCTTAGCCCTTGACTGCAGAGATTTCTTCTGACTATTCCAAATGAGAGTATACCTGATCTTAGCTCAAATACACTGAGTAAATCACTAGAAATAACATCTTCTTTCTTAAAGGAATGGCATTGAAGGTTCTGTTTCTAACATGTATCCTCAAAGCCAGTGCCTCCTGGCTGTGTGTAGACAAGTGTCCTTTCCAGTTAAAGAAAAGCAGAAGCCGACCTGGGTGCTGGCTAGGGTCCCTCTACCACACCAGTGCCTTCGTCTTACCCTCTAGTTCTTTTACCTGAGATAGGGAAGCTACAAAGTGATCAAGAAGAAGTAAAAATCTATGCTATCACTCAGCGTTATCTTGCCCCTGCAGGGAATTCGAGTTCTGTTTTTTTTTTCTACACTTCAAACTATGGAGTGCAAAGGAAAGAGGCACAGTAAGGGGTGCTAAGGAACAGACTGTTTATGTGCTAGAAAGCACTCCTTACCTGGTGTACTGGCACATGCTGCTGTGTGATTAATCAGTAGGTAAAGAGCTCCTGTTCTGTCAGAATCTAGTTCACCACTTCTTGGAACCAGCATCAGCCTCACATTCTGAGAAAGGAAGAGAGGGAATTGGAAGGCTGCTCATTGGCAGATGGCATCATGGGACACAGAGGCTGTACAGGAATCACAGTCTAACCTCTCCACTGCTTTCAGGGTGACTCTGTATATGCAAGCTGTGAATGTACTCTACCCCCTGACCCTTTCTCATTTTCTCCCCAGCTTCTTCCTGGAGAAGAACATGTTTGTTTTCTTCTTGAACATTCTGCGGCAGAAATCTGGCCGTTATGTGTGTGTGCAGCTGCTGCAGACCTTGAACATCCTCTTTGAGAACATCAGCCATGAGACATCACTCTGTAAGGATACTGCTTACCATTTGCCTGTGTACTGCCTGGTGCCAGCTCAGTGGGGTAGTAGCTTGGCGTGGTTTTGCACATTTGTGCTTTGCATGTATGCAGTCTCCCCAGGCTGACCTCACAAAGCCCACAGGCTGAGTAGCTTAGATGGTAGAGGTTTGTTTTCCTGGCTGTTCTGGAGGCTGGAGGCCCAAGTTGAAGCTGACATCAGGCCTGGTTTCTGGTGAAGGCTGTCTTCATAGATAGCCAGTCTCAATCTGCTTTCTGTTCACTATAACAAACTCCTTGAGACTAGGTAATTTACAAGTATGAGGTTTATTTTGGCTTAAGATTTTGAAGGCCTAGAGGTCCAAGTCTTGTGAGGGCCTTCTGCTACTTCAACTCATGGCAGAAAAGGCCTGTGCAAAAGACATAGAACACTTGCTTATAGCACACAGTAACTGTCTTTTTTTTTTTAAGCTTCTGAGTTTCTTTAAATTGCATTTTGTGTGTGTGTGTGCATGTGCATGCACACACATGGAGATTAAAAGACAGCTTGCGGGAGAGTTGGTTCTCTCTTTCCACCATGTGGGTCCTGGGGTTGAAACTCAGGTAGTCAGGCTTGGAGGCAAGTGCCTTTAACCTGCTAAGCCATCTCTCCAACTTACAGTAACCTGCTCTTGAGGTAAGAGAGTAAAACTCATGTGAAAAAGACATTATTGCATCATGATGACTCCCCCTCCATTACCTAAACACCTCCTACTAGGTCTCACCTCTAACACAGCCACATCCAGAAACTAAGATTATGACACATGAAACTTTAGGGGACACACTTAGACCTTAGCCATCTTCTCACTGTGCATGGCCCTGCCTTCCTGTGTGTGAGACTGAGATCCAGAGAGAGGAAAGAGAAAGGGAGGGAGAGAACACTTTGTGGTCTCTCTACTCTTATAGAATCACCAGTTCCCTCAGAGTTGGACCTCCACCTTTGTGACCTCATTTGACCTTAATTACTCTTGAAAGTTCTCTCTCCATATGCAGTCACCTGGGGCCAGAGGACTGCAGCCTATGAATTTGTTGGGGCACAATTCATTTTAGTGTGGTGGGGTACTCTAAAGGACTAAAAAAAACATTCCCCTCTTCTCAGTGACTGGGATGTGTGTGCATTCCTTCTGTATGGTGAATAGTCAGCCCATGGCATAATAGTGAAGGAGGAGGGGGAGGAGGGGAAGCTCTACCTCAGGGCCTGAGGGTATAGGCTTTGGCGCCAACTTCAGCTTCAACTTTGCTGCCCCTCACCCGCCCTTGCTAAGCTCAGTTTATTCACTTATAACAGTCATTCCTGGGAAGGAGGGACTATTAGGTCTCTCATTTTAACTCCAAGAAAAATTTGAGTCATGGTTCCAAAGTAACAGTTTGGTGAGGTCAGACTAGAGGAGAGATTTTGGCCCAGAAGAATGAGCTTAGTTGAGATGCTGATATTGTCTGTGGACACTGTTGGCGTCTAAAGCTAGTCCTGATTGTCATAGTCCAGGTGGAGAGGGGCTGTTGAACATCCTGCCAGGACAGACCCTTAGCAGAGCCTAGCCCAAACCACCATCAGTGTTGGGATTGAGCAAACCTGTCATGGTTCCTAATCCTCCCTGCGGTCTAGTAGGTTCCCCTCCTCCCTGTGGTTGCCAGCTTTGTTATTCCAAGATGACAACATGGAGCCCAGGCCCTGCCCTCAAAGAGTACAGGAGAATTGGTTGAGTGCCCTGAGCAAAGGCAGGTGCTGAGTTCCTGGGACAAGTCTGGAAAAGGGTCTAGTTGGGGGAAGGAGGTAAGCATGCTGGCTGTTCTGTGGGGTCTGAGCGCTGCTGTGTAGTGACTGCAGCAGTGGCAGCTAGGTGGTGCTGCTGCCCCATTACACCTCCTTCCCCATTCCCATGACCACAGACTGACAGATGCAGCTGATTCATGTTTCCCTGTGTGGTTTCCCTTGTTATCAGCTTCTGTTTCACTGGATGTGAAACAAGTGTGGTTTCTGAGCTCTGAGGGGAAGATCCAACTCTGAGCACAGGCCCAGGGCTCAGCCAGAACTGGGCAGCTGATTCAGCCACGCACCCTGGGGTACTGCTGAGGCAAAGCTTAGACTGGCCACTGGGACATTTCCAGAGCCTTGGGCTTTAGCGTTTATGTGGTGTGCCCTTGAGTCTTAACTCTAATGACACTTTCAAAACCCAAATATGTACTGGGCCATAGGATTAAAAATGGGTGCTTTAAAAGTTCTGGTTTCTTGCTATATATTTTAAGCTGTACAGTTGAAGATCTGACACATGTATACCAAAGTGACCTCCGCAATCAAGCTGACGTATTCATCACCTCCTATAGGCCTCTATTTTGTGTGGGACCAGAGCACCTAGGACCTACTCTCTTAGTAAATTTCATCCATCTAGTACAGTGTCATTAGCTGTCAACACCAGTCACCATGCCATATGTTAGAGCTCCAGAATTTAGTAGTCTTGTGAAGATGAGGCTTTGTAATCTTGGCCAGCATCTCCCACTTTCCCTGCCTACAGCCCCTGGAACCTTTTTCTGTTCTCCACCTGTGTTGACTATTTTAGATTCTACACACAGGTGTTACGTAGTATGCATGGCTTTGCCTGTACTGGGACCAGCCAGGGTGCCCTGTTCTGAGAAGCCTGGGCAAATGCTTCCAGAAAGATCACCACTGTACTCTTATGAGCCCGGTGAAACCAACAGAAGTCACTGCCTGTTTCCACACTTGCAGTTTGTAAGTACGAAAAAGAGAAGTAACCTATGTATTTAATGTTTGAAAAATCATTTAAAATTTTGGGGGGTGAGGTGCTGGAGTGATGGCTTAGTAGTTAAGAACACTGACTACTCTTCAAAAAGACCTGGATTTGGTCCCTAGCACCCATATGGTGGCTAACAACCATCCTTCACTCCAGTTCCGGGGAATCTGACACTTCTTCTGGCCTCTGTGGGCGTTGCATGCATGGGTGCACTTACATACATGCAGGCAAAATACTCATATACATAAAATAAAAATAATAAAGTATTTTAAAATTTTTCTGGGGGACAGGATTTCTGTGTAGCACAGGCTAACCTTGAACCCTTGATCCTCCTGCCTCAGCCTCCTTAGTATTGGGATTACAAACATGTGTCACCATGCCCATCTGTTTTTATTTTTATTTATTTTTATTTTATATGTATGAGTGTACTATCTGCATATATATGTGTACTTGTGTTGTGCAGTGGGGACTGCAGAGGTCAGAAGAGGGCGTTGGATCCCTGAAACTGGAGTTAAGAACAGTTGTTAGCGGCTATGTGAGTGCTAGGATTTGAACCTGGGTCCTCTGCTAGAGCAGCCAATACTCTTAACCACTGAATCATCTCTCCAGCCTGTTTTTATTTTTATTTCCTAGTCCTAAAATATCTTCATTGTAAAACAACAAAACCTCATTACAGTAGTACAGTCAGGTGTCTGTAGCTCTCCACCCTGACAGCTTGGTATGCAGCTCCCTCCCCTATCCCTAGCATTCCCTTGTTCATGCATGTGACCCTCCCTGGTCTGGCTTATAGCTGCACTATGACCCATTGAACCTGACCGTGGGCATCTAGGTGCTTTCCAGGTTTTCACTATTACAGGCAGTCATTGTACAGTGGCCTCTGCTGCCTGTTGGTTTGGTGACCTAAGTGACAGAGGCCTGAGAGACTGAGATTACTTATCAACTCCCAGGTTTATTAGAACAGGATACCACAGGAAGTCAGCCACATGGGTGAGGGGGAAGTAGAAAAATCCCAGCCATACAATAGGTCCTTCCACTAGCCTCTGGTGGTCCCCTGATCCCCACAGAGCCATCTCTTGGAGGCCTTGGAAAAGTCCCTGTGAGAGTGAATGAAACCTGTGACTGTCCAAGGTCCAGAGTGTAGCCAGAGACTCTTGTCATATACCAGAAGCTACCATCATAGCATCTCTACACCACTGGTGGTCCAGGAGCCACTGGCCAGCCATCACTTCAGGGCTCAGTAAGGTGTCCTACACTGCCTTCTCCTGTCAGCCCATTGTCCTTCCCCAGTTGCCCCCAGCCATAGCCAGAATGACACAGAATGACAAGAAATGCCCCAGTTGTCAGGAGCACCTGAGTTGCATGTCACATGGTAGATGTAGGTAGGTAGATAATTGTGGACTATTTTAAGAATGGAATACTAGATAGCAAAGAAAAAAGGGGTGGGGTAGAGTTTGAACTGCTGCCACCACACCCAGCAGCTCTCAGTGTCATGGAGAGGACATAAGCAACACTCACCCTGTCTGATTCCTCTATGTGAGGCTCACAAACAAGCACAAATGTACCAGGTCTGACCTGAATGGGGCCCACACAGTGCACATCTGTGTGAGACCCATCAAACTGGACACTGGAGTTTTGTAAGGCCTACATACATATATGTTAAATACATGAGTCTACGAACTTGTACATACAGTTCTATTTCCACATACAGCAAGTTGTACCCTTAGGATTTATGACCATGTGACCTTATTTTACAAAGTGTTATGATTCCTAGGACCCCACCTTCCTGACTTCTCTTGGAGCTGGCCCTGAGAGTTGGCTCATAATTGTCACCATCAGGGGTATGAAGGTGATCTGGCTGCAACGTGTTTCTCATTGCTCACTAGGGTCAATGTGGCAGATCTGGCTGGCTAGGTGGGTGGTCATGGCATTGACTTCCTCTTCAGCCCATGTGCATCCCTCCCAAAGCTGTGTGCTCAGTGAAGAAGCCAACCTTCCCATACAAAGGTGGGCCATTTTTCAGGGAAGGATATGAGTAGCTATGCTCCCCCACTAGACTGGCAGGGAATTAGGATATGAGACATTCAGCCTGGTGCTGGGCACATGACATGGGTACAGTGACCTTATGAAATGGTCACTAGATAAGACTGAAAATACATGTAGTCCTGCCTGGCATTGAGGCAAGACAGTGTGACTTTTGATGGCCACATGGGGCAGCTCTGTATAGAATGAAGTACCTTTTACCCTCATTAGTAGGTGCTTTGTGACAGTGTTCTGTGCCTGATCTGCCCATTGGGGCTCTGTGCTGAACTTTGCTGGCAGTGAACAGAAAGCCATGCCTGGGGCTTGTCCTTTGCAGTGGGCAAGGGAGGACACAGGCTCTCCCCTGGTATGCACACTGTCTGGTGTCCCTGCCTAGTGGGTGCTTTCCTTGCTAGTTAAAGCTTCAGCTGCCCCTGTTACTTGAGTCCTAACTACCCAGAAGCTTGGCTAGTTGAACACATTGAACACATTAGTGCTCTTCTGCTGGTTACTTAGCATCCTGTGTTTGTCTTTCCTCCGTCAGAGCTCAGTTGTCTGTTTTGCTTTGTTTTCTTTCCTTTAGATTATTTGCTGTCTAATAACTATGTAAATTCGATCATTGTCCATAAATTTGACTTTTCCGATGAGGAGATCATGGCATATTACATATCGTTCCTGAAAACGCTTTCGTTAAAGCTCAACAACCACACCGTCCATTTCTTTTACAATGAGGTGAGTGATGGCCAGTGAGCATATGTGGGTATGGAGCTAAACCCAGCATGGCAGCACCTTTGCTCTGCCTAGTCAGGAGTTTGTCTACAAAGTGCTTGGGTGCTTGCTGCCAGGATTTCCTCGGAAACACAAGCTTTGGTGTACTTAATATTTTGTTTTAAAGTTTTGTGTGTGTGTGTGTGTGTGTGTTATGCACATGTGTGTGCAGGTATGAGTCAGAGTCATTCTCCACCTTGTTTCTTTGAGGCAGGGTCTCTCCCAGAACCTGGAGTCATGTTTTTTCGGCTTGGCTGGCAGTCACCAAGCCCCAGCAATCCTCCTATCTCTACCCTCTTCAGTGGTAGAGTGACAGGCACATGCCTGGCTTGTGACATGGATGCTGGGATCTGAACTCTGGTCCTCATGATTATGCAGCAGTGTTTCTTAACTGCTGGCCTAACTCTATAGCCCTAGGAATATATTTTTAATTCAACAAATTACCTTTCCATTTCAAACATAAAATCACTTTGTGCTGAAAGCAGTTTTTACGTCGCAGGCAGGAAAAGTGCCTAGAAGTTTCCTTAGGCAAACAGGAAGTCCATTCAGGCTTAGCCTAGCTACTTCTTGCTCTGTAACATGAGGGAACTTCCAGACCTCTCTGAGCCTCCATTTTCCTCCTTTGAGAAATGGAGTCAAGTCAGCACCTGTGGGGTTTTAGAGATTTAATTAAATGATATGATGTCTTCAAAGTATTTAATATGTTCCTGGCTCCCTGAAATAATAGACTTGCTACTCTTGCAAGCTAATGTCCTTAGTATTTCTTGGGAGAATTGATAACAATTTAAATAAGTTGTTGCTGCTCTCTCAGTTAAAAGGAGCTTGACCAGTATGGTCAATTTAGATCATATACTTAAAAGTAGAAATGCCAGCTATGGTGGGACTAGTTCATCTGCTGACTCACTCATGTCATCAAGGACCCAGGCTTTTCTACCTTCCTGCCCTGTGACTACAACTGGCATTTGTCCATGAGGTCAGTCCCATTTGGTCACAGGGTGGCTGCAGCAGCTCCAGATATCACATACTCCCATGCTACTGCTAGAGTTTTTGATGAGATCACTTCCCTTCTTGTATCCCTTAAATACTTCCAGAAAACTTTCTCAGAAATCTCCCCCAAGACTTTCCCTCATGTCTCACTGGCCAGAATTGCATCACATTCCTTTCAGTGTATCTGGACATTAGGATTGGCTTAGTAGGACTGTTCTGTGCAATCTCTCAGGAAGCTAACATCCTCTGGAAGTTGGAATGGGGTTGAAGGGTCTTTGCTGTTACAGGTGACTAGCTGATGCTGGCTGTGGGTAGGAGGTTGTAGCTCCCTTTTAGGAGCTTCTTTCCAGGGCCCCTAAATGTCCACAGCCACCTTCCCCAGAGTAAGTGATCCAGCAGAGCACAGAAAACTACTACTTTTTGTGGCCAGACTCAGAAATCATACAATCACTTCTATCATACTCAGGCCACACAGGCCTGCTCTGCCTATGTGTGGGTAGGGGCAGCATAAGTGTGTGGTGTAGAAGCCTGGCTATATGACATGGTCACATGATATTTGAGTGGCAGGTGTCTTCTGAGTCGTGGTCACACATGCTCACATCCTGTATTTGAATTCAGACCACAGTTCCAAGTTGTTTTCTGAATTTGGCAAAATCCATCCAGTGACTCCCATATGCTGTGGCAACAGAAGTCTGAACCTTGATTTTTTTTGTTGTTGTTGTTCAAGAAGGAAATGCTAGCCAAGAACCATGAAATGTGTGAGGCCTTAGAAACTTGACACCTTGGGGCTCTGTCCCTGGTGCATAGTAGGTGCTCAGCAAACCTATCCCGGGAACAGCATTCCCCTAAAAGCTCTCCCAGGTGTTAAAAAACCCAAATGGGAGCAAGGGCCAGATCCTCTGCGCAGGTCAGCCAGACCTCAGAACCCTGGCAGGGAGGGCTGGGCCATGCCTCTGGAACAGCTTTGTTTTTCTAGGTGAGCTTGGTATCTTCTTCAGTGTAAGCTCAGGTAGTAGTTGCCACTTGTTAGGTGCATACTTGACATCTAGTCCTGGAAATGGCATTGTCCTTATTAGAGAGCTGTCATTTGAGCTGGATCCTACCCAGCTAGATCCAGGAACCATCTGGAAACATTAGCCACAGAAGGGCAGCAAAGCTTGCCCCCAGGCCACTTCTGCTCCCGAGGAGCTGTCCTGCCTTCTCTGGCTAGGCAGTGGTTATCCTGGCTCTGAGCCATTTGATCTGTTTTCATTGTCCCCTTTTAACAGTAGACTCCTGGGACCCTCTGCTTCCCTAATAATGTTACACTCAGTGTTTCCACGTATAGCAGGCAAAAGAGACGCTGAACTTAGGCAGTGTCTAACACCAGCTAGCACAGGTACAGCTGTTCAGTACAGGTATCAGGTGCTGGGCTGAGCACTGCACTAGAAATGACCTTGTTTCAGTCTAGAAGCCAGTAAGTAGGTGCTATTATCCATATTTTATAGACAAAGAAATGAACTTAGAGATATCTACTTCACAGAGCTGAAATGTGGTAAGCCAGGCCAAGAAGCCACATGTGACACTGTTAGGACCCATGGCCTTGCCTCCCATCATGGTGACATCTTTTAAAAATTTATTTATTTATTTTTATTTTGTTTTATTTGAGACTGGATCATCTTTTTTTTTTTCAATTTTTTTGGTCTTTTTGACACGTGGTCCCTCTGTATCCCAGTTGGCCTGGAACTCACTATGTAGACCAGGCTGGCCTTGAACTCACAGAGATCCACATGCCTCTGCCTCCCAAGTGCTTGGAACTAAAGGCATATGCCATCACACCTGGCAACACCTTTTTAAAAAAATCCTAGCCTCTGATAGATTTCAGAAAGCCAGAACTGGTAGCAGGTTGTCCTGTGGATTTGTAACTTTTGGCTTCATCTTTTGTTTTAGCATACCAATGACTTTGCCCTGTACACAGAAGCCATCAAATTCTTCAATCATCCGGAAAGCATGGTTCGAATTGCTGTGAGAACGATCACCTTGAATGTCTACAAAGGTAAGTTTCCTCATGCACTCAGGCCTGGGCTGGTGGCTAACTTGACCAAAAAGGCTGGCTTCCATGTGCCTGAGTCACTGGAGAGTACTTGTCTCATAGAGAACTTACAACCACGTAGCAGTTCCTTCATGGAAATCTTTGTGCTGCTGCCCTCTCTCGACATGTTCTGGTCTTGCTTCCCATAGTAGGATGTGCTGAAAAGTCTATGTGGGATTAGAAGTGGGTTATGGTAGAATTAGATAAAACTGTCTTTAAAGTTTTAAGTTTAGGGGCTGGAGAGCTGGCTCAGCAGTTAAGAGCACTGGCTGCTCTTGTGGAAGACCCAGGTTCAAATCCCAGCCCCCACATGGCAGCTAACAACTGTCTGTAACTCCAGTTCCAGGGCCTTCATCGCCCTTTTCTGTCCTCTGTGGGCATTGCACGACATGGGTGTATTTACATACATGCAGGTATAGCAATCATACCCATAAAATATACAAAAATAAATAGAAATTTTAGATTTAAAATTTTGTGTTTTGGCTTGCAAAATATACTGTGATGCAGCTATTTGTTCTTTATCTTTAAGAAAACATTTCACGTCATGAGCAGCAGGGGGCAACATTGTATTCCTAGCCAGCAGCCAAGGCCACTGCACACAGTTTCCTCTGTTCTATTAAGATGTATTAATGCTCCACACTGTCTGCAGGAGAAAGCCTTTCCAAGGCACCTTGCCTGTGTTGGCACAAAGGCTGCCTGCCTGCAAGTTTCTGGAGCTGGAACTGCTCTTCTAAGGCGCTGCCCCATTCCCTTGTAATCACCACTGGGAGCTGGGTTGTTTCTTGGACATTCCAGGGCTTTGATTTCCATGAGTCAAGGTGGTGGTACTTTAGATAACTCGCAGTTGGGGGCTGGGGAGGCTCTCAGCCCTGGGATTACTTTAGATTTAAGAGCTTTCTCAGAACCTAATTGGGTCTACCCAGAGGTTGCAAACTGAGAGTCTGTAAGCCCAACCCAGCTGTTGGACATGTTTTAATTGGCTCAGATAGTCTTCAAAAGAAAATACACAATTGTCCATATTTTAAAATTGGGAGCTTGTACATGGCAATGTGCATATCTGATTTGAAGATCTGCATTTGGCTGTCCTGAGCCCATACTCTTGCATGGAAGGGTTTGTGGCACTAAGAAGCAGCAGCCCCTTTGGCGGTTAGGGCTCCAGCTCCCCAGATTGCACTTTTAGCCTTCCAGTTCCACATGCTGACTTGTCAGGCTTCTGAGTTTGCAACCCTGGTCACACATAGTTGGTTCCACGGCGTCTGCTCTCCTGTTTTCTATTGCCCATTTCTAACTGTGTCTTTCGGTTTAGATGCCTCCTGCCCCAGCTCTGTCCTCTGGGCCGCTGTCTCACCTTCCCAGTTCCTAACCCTATTAACTGTTGTCTGTTTTTGCCTTTCCTCCAATGCCGATTCCTGTTCCTTATTCCAGTGTCATGTAAGTTATTAACCTCTGATTTTCCTCTTTCTAAACTTGCCTTACGTGTAGACACAAGAGACTCGCTTGAGAATGCTTCATTCTCAGCGTAGTCAGGCTAACCCACTGCTGAGGTGTAGCCTCTCCAATGCACTAAAAGTGTTCAGCCCACTAATTTATTGTAGTAATTGTAAGAATAGGATAAGAACTGCCTTGATGAGCTAGTTTTATGAATGAAATAAACATTTTAAGTATTTCCAGGAAAGACAGACAATTTCAGATGATAGCAAGGCTTTTTCATTGTGGTTTTTTTGGTTTGTTTGCTTTTATTTATTTATTTATTTATTTAACTCTCTGGGTTATTTTTGGTAGTTGACTTTTTTTTTCTTTTCTTTTGTGAATTTTCTCAGTGGATAACCAGGCCATGCTGCACTACATCAGAGATAAGACTGCTGTCCCGTACTTCTCCAACTTGGTCTGGTTCATTGGCAGCCACGTGATCGAACTTGACAACTGTGTGCAGACTGATGAGGAGTAAGTGGTGCCTCTAAGGTCTCAAGGGAGAGGGGAAGGGGAGCATTTGGGTCCACTGAGGAAGAGGAGAGCAGCACTTAGTTACCTGCGTGTAGGGCAAGCAGGGACTTCAGATTTCGGAAAGTTCTGCCCACTTGTATACAACAGTGGGAAGTTAGAAACTTTCCACATGCCTCCAGAGGGGCAGAGGGGACAGTACCCCTATAGCTGGGGGTGCAGGGCCACTGGTCAAAAGATGAGGATGTATGAATCACCAAAATGTGGAGTGGGGAAATGGTCCAGTTTGTAAAGTACTTGTTTCACAAGTCTAAGGACAGTTCTGTCCCTAGAACCTACATGAAAAAAGTGGGTGCAGGGATCTCTGACAGGCAGATCCCTGATCCCTGGAAGCTCTCTGGCCAGCTAGTCTAGCCTATTTGGTGATGTTCCAGGCCAGTAACAGACTTTGTTTCAAACAGAAGGTGGACAGCACCCAAGGAATGACACCTGAGGTCCTCTGACCTCCAGACACACACATAGACACTTCATATACATGTGTACCCACATATAGACACACACATACACCCCCTTCCTTCCACACAAAATAGTCAATGTGGTCTGTCCACATGGTGGAATACTATTAGCAAAACACAGACTGAAGTGCTGATACATGCTGTGACATGGATATACCTCAAAAACATTACCATTAGTGATGCTCAGCACCACTCATCATGTGATTTCACTGATGTCACATGCCCAGTATAGGCAACTCTAAGGAAAGAGCAGATTAGTGGTTTCCTAGGGCCAGGGTGTGGAATGAGGGGGTGTTGCTGGGGGGAAACAGAAAGCCACTGTTAATGAGCACAGGGCTTTTGGCAGACAGGATTGAAAATGTTCTCAAATCAATTGTATATACATGCATATATACAATATACAAATGCATATACATGGGCCTGGGGATATTGCTCAGGAATAGAGTACTTGCCCAGCATGGGTGAGACCTTGAGTTCAGTTCCTAGCTCTCCAAGAAAAAACAGTGTTAAAAACCTCGTTAAATTATATACATGGATACAATTATAGTATGTGAATTATATCTTTCAAAATACTTTTAAAGGGGCTGGAAAGATGGCTCAGCAGTAAAGAGCACTGGCTGTTCTTGCAGAGGTCCCAGGTTCAATTCCCAGTACCCACATGGCAGCTAACAACCATGTGTAACTCCAGTTCCAGGGGATCTGACTCCTTCTGATCTCTGTGGGCATTGCACAACATGGGTGCACCTACCTACATGCAGGCAATACATTCATACTCATAAAATGAGAATAGTAAAATATTTTAAAAATATGTCTTTAAAAAATAGTTTAAGATAGTGACTGTGATTTTGTCTTCAAAGCAATGACTTCACGTTCCACAGAAGGGTTTTCTCTCCCTCGGCTCTAGTGATCTTTTGAACTGGGTACTTCATTGTTGGGGTTCCATCCTGGGCATTGTAGAACATTTAGCATTCTTCATGCCTTCTTCTATCTACTGGTGGGTATTAGTACCTCTTCCCAGTAAGGACAACCGAAAATGTCTCCTGACATTGCCACGTGTCCTCTGTAAGGAAAATTGGCCTCAGTTGAGAACCACTGCCCCAAATGACAGCTTTTCCCAGCCTTGTGAAAGGTCCACTTAGAAGGTGGGGTCCAGACCTTGGAAGGAAGTAGGAAGAAGATCTGTGGACAAGGGGAGCTAGGCAGAACATGAGATTAGATATTGGAAAGAAGCAAAGATAGGTAGATGGCAGGGCTGACTGGGCTTTCAGGAAAAGAAGAACCTTTGTGGATGGGCACAGCCCTGGGTGTGAGGCATCAAGGCATGTTCCTCAGAATGAGGTGGTACAAGGAAACAAACTCTCAGTCATCCCTTTGGCTCTGCAGTGACCAGTTATGATCATGTCACCCCCAGTTACATATAACTACAGTTGGGGAGGGGTAGGGGGAACATGGAGTTCTGTAGTGAGAGGAACTCAGTGGATAGTGTCAACGACTGGAGTGCAGAGCAGAAGTCAATGTGGGTTCCACAGAAGACTTCGAGGGACAATATGCAAGAAGAACCAATGGTTTAAAGGTTTTCTCAGCAAGACTTGCTGGTGTGGGCCTGCTCTCCCGGCCACTTAGGAGGCTAAAGTGGGAAGATTGCAAGTTCAAGGCCTGCCTGGGCTACATAGTGAGACGTGTCTCAAAGTAAAAGTAAAAGGAAGGCTAGGGATATAGCTTAGTGGTAGAACACTTGCCTACCACTAGGCTTTAGGCTCAGTTCCTAGTACCACAAAAAGAAAGAAAGGAAAAGAAAAATTGTGGGTGGGCAAGGAACTGATGCTATTTGTCTTTTAATCCCTCTTGTATACCTCAGTAAGGTTTTTCTAAATGAAAGTATTTTTTAAAAGAGATGAATTTAAAAGCCCACAAAAGACAATTTTTAACAGTATCTTATGAAGGGAAGTATGAAACATTGTGTGTAAATGTTCTAGAGATCTCGGGTGAAATGGATTCATAGAGTCTTGTTACATTCAGGCTTTGCAGCATGGATTTCCTATCGATATTTACTAAAGATCTTTAGCTTATAGTAAGGAAAGAAATACCCCAAATGTTTTGAAAGCAAACCCGAAGCTTGAAGTACTACTAACAGATTGGTAAAAGTGAATTTTAGATTGACTGTGGGGAGAGAGAAAAATGTGTAAACCAGGTTGTTGGGTAGTACTAAATATCAGTACTGGGTGTCTGTTACTGGTGGCCCCATCAGGATCTCTTCTCTGACTTTTATCTTCTTTCTAAACCTTCTTCTGTCTTCTGAAATGACCATCTATAACTTGGATCTTTGCCATACCTACTGATGAGGTGGCAAAGTGTGTCCCTGGCTGCTTTGACCCTGTCCTGACTACACTCTGGAAACACAGGCAGCACGACTGTTGCTTGCCGCAAGGACACAGAGACTTCTAGCCAGGGACACAGGTTGTGGGGTATGTGTTCTTGCTGTGTATCCAATTCATGTGGTGTGCGGAGCTGCTGAGTAAGGTCTGGAGCATTTGACTTGGTAGAATTCCTGGTTCCATTAGTGCTGCCT
Organism: Nannospalax galili; assembly: GCF_000622305.1. NCBI lineage: Eukaryota > Metazoa > Chordata > Mammalia > Rodentia > Spalacidae > Nannospalax > Nannospalax galili. The sequence continues at coordinate 4,862,189 of NW_008335297.1, read as the reverse complement.
ATCTGGGGAACCGGGGTATCCTACTCCATTGGCTAGTGGCTACTCTTGTGCAATGGCCTCCTACAATGGCTTTGCTGTTATTTTTCTTTGCTTACCCCACTTGTTTAGAGCTGCGCTTGTAGGGTGCCTGTGCCAAGGATATTGGAGAAGGAGCCCCAGGAATCCCCTAAAATGGATTGTAATGGACTTGTATATTTTTTCTTTTGTCTGTCTTATGAGACTAGCCTACCTATTGGGTGTGTGAATGAATGTGTCCCCAGCCATCTGATCTTTTTAAAATATTTTATTTATTTTATTTTATGTGTATGTGTGTATTGCTTGCATGTAAGTGTACCCATGTCATGCAGAGCCCACAGAGATCAGAAAAGGGTGCCAAATTTCCTGGAACTGGAGTTACAGACCATTGTTAGCCTCCATGTGGGTGCTGGGAATCAAACCTGGGGCCTCTGCAAGAGCAGCCATGCTCTCAACCACTGAACCATCTTTCTAGCCCCCAGCCAACTGATTTTAAGGCCAATGGCTTAAGGCACAAGGTCCCAAGCCCTGCCCCCGCAGAATGAGAGGATCATTTCTCTTGGCAGGCACCGGAATCGGGGGAAACTGAGTGACCTGGTGGCTGAGCACCTGGACCATCTGCACTATCTCAATGACATCCTTATCATCAACTGCGAGTTCCTCAATGACGTGCTCACAGACCACCTGCTCAACAGGCTCTTCCTGCCACTCTATGTGTACTCACTTGAGAACCCGGACAAGGTGGGTCTGCAACTGGCCCACTACCCCTGCAGGTGTCAGGGGGACAGTGCTAGCCATGGCTGGGCCTGCCTTTGTAGGGGGCCAAGGCTTCACATTCTAGGGAATGGTCTTTCAAAGCCCATTCATTGGCTTTACCTTCTTGCTGAGAAAGTGACTGAGAAGTGTAAGATTTCTGATAGCACAGGGATGCAGGAGGGCCTGAAACTCAGCCGCTTGGTTCCTGTGTGTCCTGTTCCCATCCTCCTCAGCTTTTTCTGGTAGTTATAAGAGCTAGTTCTGAGTAGAACCAGGCAGCACCAAAATTTGACTGTGGAATGGGCAAGAGTGTGTTCAGGGAAGGTCCCACTGTGATTGGCCACAGGTTGTCAGCCTCAGAGTCCTCTGTGGGGATGCGGGATGGTAACATCCTAGGATACCATCTCTCAGTAGGCCTGGGATGGGACCAGACAGGAATCTGAGGGTTTAGCCTGTCTCTTGGTGACTGGATGGGACCAGACAGGAATCTGAGGGTTTAGCCTGTCTCTTGGTGACTCATTGAGTGGCTGATTCTGGGATGCCCCCAGGGGAAAAGCTGCTTGGCCGGGGGTGGGGTGGGGGTGGGGGGTGTCAGTCATTCTTGCAGAGTTAAGGTTAGATTGGGGGAAGGCAAGTGGACTCACAAACATTGCCAGTAGAGGCCTCAGCAGGAGGCAGGATAGCCAGCTGTCATTCTGCTGGGGAACTCCTCTCCTCAGATATGTCTTAGGTATGCTGTTTCAGTTTTGGAAAATGGGCCTTCTTGACACCAGTAAGTGAATACAGTAAAAGGAAGTTGCAACTTTCATTCACCCTGGAGCAACTCTAAGAGGCTTCAAGGAGACTTGGGGACACAGGCACCAACCCTCCCTTCACCTGCAAAAGATCACCCTGTCATAGAGTTGATGTGACATGGGCCATCTTAAAGCTGAGAAATAAGAAACTTTTTTATTTTTTCATTTTTTGAGCTCAGAGGGCCCCAAGCCTGTCTTTCCTCCAACCTCCCACCCTATGTTGTAAAGGACTCTTCCTGAAAATAGACTTTTGCCTGTCCTCTGGGGCCTTCAGTGCTTAGCTAGAGAACAAGCATTTCTATAACTAGGAAGAAACTCCTCCCTTGGATCATCTGCAAAGCCAGAACTGTGATGCAGGACTCCTTTGGATGGGGCTAGCCTCTGTGTTGGGTGGGATGAGGCTGTGATTGTCCTTTAAAGAGTAGGCATTTGACTAGCACAGGAGGGGTCAGGGAACAGGGGACAGAGCACTTCTTGCTCAAGTTGAGGGCTCATGGCATTACGGATTTTTTCTATGACTGCCTTTTGTAACCTGGACCCCCTCTTTTTCCTCTGTCCTTCTCTAGGGAGGAGAACGGCCAAAAATCAGCCTGCCAGTGTCCCTCTATCTTCTCTCTCAGGTATGTTTGCCCCATTTTCAGTGTCCTTTGCCCATTTGGGGTCCTGTGATATATGTCCAGGCTGCTTACCTATCTCTGTCAGGTGCCTATCTTGAAATGAAGGCATTCTGTTTTCCATATACTGAGTAGGGTTAGCTGAATCTTCTCACTGTAGAGGTTGGAAATTTAAAGAGAAAAAAAAAAAAAGTGAGCAATGCCTGGCACCCCTGCCTTTTATTTCTACGTGAGGTTTCCTAAATAACTGGCTAGTGTTCTCCATACCCTGGCAATGCAAGCTTTTGTTCCTGTATTTAGAGATAAGCCCCAGCTGCTGAATGACTGTATACTCACAGCCATGGTCTAGTACACAGCCTGTGCTGGGCTGACTGCAAAAGACCTATGTTGGTTCTGGTTCCAAATCGCCTTCTGAAAGAGATCTCGAAGCAGCCACAGCCCCAAGATTTGAGTCTCCAGCGAGTTTGCCTGCCTTCTTCCTCAAACAACTGTGTTCCCCTCTCTACTTCTTGTAATTATATAATATTTACAAGAAGGGGAAAACTCCATGGTGACCCAGTTACATAACTTTAGAAATATTTTTATTACTAGCGGTCCAGACTCCAGGCCACCTCACCCAGCTGTCAAGTTGCCAGACATTTGCCCAGAGTTCTGTTCCCATGTCTGCCATTGCACTGGAGTTGGTTTGCTTTGGTAAGAGGCTCTCCTACCTGGATCCCCTGCTTTGTGGAGTTTGGGGTGATTTTGGCTCCTGCTGGCCTGAGAAGAGATTGAGCCTACGGCCTTCTTACAGGAGGGAGGTTGATTGGATCCAGTCATGGCTTGGCCACTGCTCATATCCTGTAGCCTTGTTCTAGAGACTCTGTTTGCTCGGAGCTCGGTCTGGTTCCTTCTCTGTCTCAGTGCAAGGCCTTCTGTGCCACCAACTTTAGCACAGGACAGCCTCTCCTGGCAGCCCTTTCTGCTGACTCATTACAAACCTGCCACTGTCTCTTGCTGGAGATTCAGTGAATCTGGTAGGATGCAAGCAGGCTGTTGTCAGCCACAGGAGCATAACCGAGTAGCTCATCCTAGAGACCCCTCAACTTTTGGAGCATTGCATGGGTAGGTTTCCCTGTGAGGAGAAGTGTGGCCACCCATTCCTCTGGCTGGTCCTTTAGTCTTTTCTCTGAGAAGCACTTCTTATTTTCTTAGTGAAGGATCAGTACTTTAGGTTACCTTTCCATATCTCTCAAAACACAGAGCTTATAATTAAGTTTTCTTTAGACTTAGATAAAAAATTTTATTTATTATTTTTATTTTATGTGTATGAGTGGAATGTCTGCATATAGGTAGGTGCACCCGTGTTATACAGTGCCAACGGAGGTCAGAAGAGGATGTCAAATCCCCTGGATCTAGTGTTACAGATGGTTGTTAGCCACCATATGGGTGCTGGGAATCGAACTCAGGTCCTCTGCAAGAGTAGTCAGTGCTCTTAACTGCTGAGCCATCTCTCCAGCCCCAGACTTAGAGCTCTTCAAAAGATATCTTTTGAATGAAAAGTCTTGGACTGGCAAGATGATTTAACATCAGTAAAGGTGCTTGCTGACAAGCCTGACAACTCAGGTTTATCCCTGGAACCCACATGGGGAAAAGAAAGAACCAACTCCTACAAATTGTCCTCTAACCTTGACACCTATGCCATAGCATGAATGTGCACACCCCTGAACACACACATACAAATAAATAAATAAATAAATGTAAAACATTTTTTTAAAAATAAAAAATCTTGGCCTTTCCTCCCTTACATTATTATTTAGCTTAATTACAATGTGATATAAATGTGAAAACTTAAAGTCAAGGTTTGGGGATTGGGGTTGTTTTGTTTTATTTGTTTTTGTTTTTTTAAATTATTTATTTAATAATCACATACTTAGAAGAAGCATTTCTTTACATCAGCATTAACATATTCAATAACAATTTTCTGAGCTAGGATGCATCTCTTACAAAATTAGCTGTACATTTTTAGGTTTACAGTTGAATTATTACAGTTATACAATATTGTACTCACTATAAGACATAAAAGACATAAAATTGAATGAGGTTTTAAACTTTTAAAAGATCTCCATTTCATTGTTAAAATATACAGTTTCATACAGAAAAACTAGTTTTTTGTCTTTTGGGTTTTTTTGAGACAGGGTATCCTTGTAGCCCCAGCTGTCCTGGAACTCACTATGTAGACCAGGCTGGCCTCGAATTCACAAAGATCCACCTGTCTCTGCCTCCCAAGTGCTGGGATTAAAGGCATTTAGGTACCTGTCCATTTCTTTTTGGTTTTTAAAGTATTCCCTAATCATGTTCTTAGTACCATTCGCTTATTGGGGATTAAAAGCTGGTTGATCTAGACTTCAGGTTCCCTCTTTTGATTTTATATTGGGGTGGCCAGATTGCTTTTTCTTCAGGAGTTCCCTCAGAGGCCCAAGTCAGATGAGGCTCAGATGCACTCAGGCTTTCTTTTTAACCTTTAAAAAAAGATCTCTATTTCATTTTAGAATATATTGTTCCTTGCAGAAAGATTCATTGTTTTTGCTATTAACACTGAGATGTTGGTGCTTGCATCTTTAATCTGTATGTATCTGATTATTACTAGTCATAATCTGTTGCACTTGGATCCTTGGCGCCTGTGTATGTCTATAAAGTCATCAGGCAGATTTCAGTGGTATTGTTTATCACCTCTACTAATTAGTATGACGTAAATTTCCAAGCTTCTTCCTCATTTTTTTAAAATTTGTTTTTGTGTGTCTGTGTGTATATCACATCCCAAACCATCTCATTTGACTATACACCCACTTCCCAGATAGCACCTCCCATAGCCTCCCTCCCCCCACTAGAGCCCTTATACTCTGATATCCCTGCTACTGTCTGCTGTGTTGTCGGCACCCCCAGCCATTCCCCACAACTTGCCCTTCTGGTGAATCTAGTCAGCCTATCTAGAGGTCTTTGTTTTAGGAGGGTCAGCTGTTCCTCACCTAGCAATAATCAGTTGTCATATTCCTTTAGATATGATTGGGGTCTGCTGTTCATTTTCCCAGTTCCATGCTGGGTTATTATCTGGGAGTCCCTTTGGCCACCCTGGCCAACTCAAAAGAAGGTATCGCCTGTCTGGCATCATTGCTTGTTATGTAGCCTTTAGCTGTGCGCATGGACTCTTAAGAAATTATATTGACCCCTTTAATCTTTGGCTATACTTTCCTTTTGGGTGTTTAAGGCCATACAGTTGGCCCAGATAAACCAATTTATTTTTACTCTTAAGGTCATTTGAAAATCTTTTCCTCAGGGGTCACATGGGCTTGGGATGACGTATGTGAAGATAACTCAAAGGTCCTGCTTGACCATGGTTGGCTTCGCTTGGAAACATGGAGGAAATGATTCCTCTGTATTGATCATCATCTTTGTAGACTGGACACTGGTTCAAGTCCATCTGGTGGGGTCTCCTCAGCCTCCTTGATCAAGAGGACAGATGACCCACCACCATTACAGGGCATTTTGAGAGATGCTCATAGTCCCCTGGAACTAGTTGACCTAGGAGGGCAAGAAGCAAAAAGTGTCCTTTATGTCCCTCTGACAAAATTATTATAGGCCTCAAAGTATGTCTGTTAAACACCCAAGAAAGTTAGTTCCACCAGTCTGGTATTTTTAATTACTGTGTGTCATGTAGATAAATCTTAGGCAAAGACCAGTTGTGTTCTAATTTTTTGATGATGAACAGGTTTTTGAGAATATTAAACACTTTTATCCTCTTCATTTTTTTTATATCTAATACAACATTGGGACTACAGATCTGAGTAAACAAGTATTTCCTGAAATAAATTTAAGGACAAATTTGAGGAAATTGT
>NW_008335297.1:4855883-4856098 GCF_000622305.1 Nannospalax galili | reverse complement strand
TTGTCTCACCCCTCCATCATGGTTTTCCCACTTAAGGTGGCCCCATTTCCCCCCTTTCTCCCTTAATAATACCCTTCTCCTAGGGTCCCACCTCTCTTGAGCTTCTTCTTTCCCTTTATCCCCTAGGTTCCTTGTATACCCTTCCCTCCCTCCTCCCTTAAACTAACCCAATTTTTATTCCTATCTCCCTTACTAACGACTGTTTCCTACTGTTC
>NW_008335297.1:4853995-4854855 GCF_000622305.1 Nannospalax galili | reverse complement strand
GGAATTGACTTTTGTGCAAGGTGAAAGACAGGGGTTTAGTTTCATTCTTCTCAGGTGGAGATCCAGTTTTGCCAGCACCATTTGCTGACATGCTATCTTTCCTCCAGTGAATATTCTTGGCCCCTTTGTCAAATATCAGGTGGTGAAATTGCATTTACTCATATTTGGGTCTTCAATTTTGTTCCATTGATCTATGGGTCTATTTTTGTGCCAGTACCATGTTGTTTTTATGACTATAGCTCTGTAATACAGCTTAAAATCTGGTATAGTAATCCCCCCATCATTGCTCTTAGTGCTCAGTGTTGTTTTGGCTATCCGAGGTTTTTTGTGCTTCCATATGAATCTTAGGATAGTTTTTTCCAATTCTGTGAAAAATGTCATTGGGGATTTTGATTGGCATTGCTTTGAATCTATAAATGACTTTCGGTTGGATGGTCATTTTCACAATATTACTTCTTCCAATACGTGAGCATGGGACATCCACCCATCTTCTGATGTCTTCCTCAATCTTTTTAATGATTAATTTTTTCTTTGTAGAGGTATTTAATGTATTTGGCCAGGCTTATTCCAAGATTTTTTTTTTTTTTGCAACTATTGTGAAGGGGAGGGTTTCCATGTGCTCTTTCTCTGACTGCTTGTCATTGGTATATAGAAAGACTATAGACTTTTGTAGGTTAATTTTGTAACCTGCCGCTTTACTGAATGTGTTAATAATTTCTAGGAGTTTGCGCGTGGAATTTTTGGCGTCCCTTAGATATATTATCATATCATCTGCAAAAAGGGATAATTTGAGCTCTTCTTTTCCAATTATTACTCCTTTAATTTCCCTCTCGTCTTATTGCTCTTGCAAGAGTTTCAAG
>NW_008335297.1:4853671-4853931 GCF_000622305.1 Nannospalax galili | reverse complement strand
TGATTTATGACGTTTATTGACTTATGTATATTGAACCATCCCTGCATCTCAAAGCCGACTTGATCATGGTGGATGATCTCTTTGATGTGTGTCTGTATGTGGTTTGCAAGTATCTTGTTGAGAATTTTTGCATCTATGTTCATTAAGGATATGGGTCTATAGTTTTCTTTTTTGGTTGTATCTTTACCAGGCTTTGGTATTAGAGTGATGCTGGCTTCATAGAAGGAATTTGGAAGTTTTCCCTCCATTTCTATTTTTTT
>NW_008335297.1:4851963-4853272 GCF_000622305.1 Nannospalax galili | reverse complement strand
CCCTGATTTTTGTTATTTCTTCTTGTCTGCCGGGTTTGGGTTTCATTTGTTCTTGCTTTTAAGTGAGTTGCAATGTTAAGTCATTTATTTGTGTTCTTTCCGATTTTTTGATGTAGGCACTTAGAGCTATAAACTTCCCTCTATGGACTTCTTTCAGCATGTCCCACAGGTTTTGTTGTGTTGTATTGTCCTTTTCATTTAATTCTAGGAATACTTTTATTTCTTTCTTAATTTCTCTTTTGACCCATTCATTTTCAGGAGTTTGTTGTTTAGTCTCCATGTATTCATGTGGTGATTAGGGCTTCGTCCAGTGTTGACTGTAAGCTTTATTGCATTGTGGTCTGATAGAATGCATGGAATTATTTCAGTATTTTTGTATTTGTTGAGGTTTGTTGTGTGGCCCAGTATGTGGTCCATTTTTGAAAAAGTTCCATGGGGTGCTGAGTAGAAAGTGTATTCTTTGGTGTTTGGGTGGAATATTTGAAAGATAACTGTTCGGTCCATTGGACGTATGGTATCATTTAATTCAGATGTGTCTCATCTCTCTGTTTATTCTTTGTTTGGAAAATTCTCTTCTAGGATCCTGTTTAAGATCTGGTCAGCACCATTAACCTGAAATTCTTCTCCTGCCTCTATTCCTATGATCCATAGATTTGGCCTTTTCATGTCCCACATCTTTTGCATATTCCGTTCCCGTGTCTTTTAAAATTTTCCATACTCTTTGCTTGAGTGGTGCGATTCTTCAACTTTATCCTTCAGTGTTGATATTCTGTTTTCCATTTCATTCATTCTAGAGGTGAGACTTTCCCCTGTTGTTTCGAGTCAGCTTATTGAGTTTTGCACTTCCTTCTTCGTGTCTGCCTGAGTTTTCTTCAATGTTTCTATCTCTTTTTATATTTGTTTACATTCTTGATATATCTGTTCTTTTCCACAGTTATACCTTCATTGAATTTCTTTCTGCAACCCCTTGAGTATAGTCATTCCTTTCTTCACCTCTTTGTATTGCTTCCAGAATGCTCTGAAGGGGCTGGTTTTGTGGACATGAATTCCTTCAGCCTATTTATGTCATGGAAGATTTTTCTTTCCCCTTTGACCATAATAGACATTTTGGCTGGGTATAGTAATCTGGGTTGGCATCTGTGGTCATTTAAAACTGGGACTACTTTGGTCCAGGCTCTTCTGGCTTCCATAGTTTGCACTGAAAAGTCAGCTGTAATCCTAATGGGTTTTCCTTTATATGTGACTTGTTGTTTCTCTTTTGCAGCTTTCAGTATTGTCTATTTGTTTTGTACATTTAGTGATTTTACTT
>NW_008335297.1:4833061-4851146 GCF_000622305.1 Nannospalax galili | reverse complement strand
CTTTGTGGTTTACTTTTTGGGCATGAAAAGCTGGTTTGTCTAAGCTTCCAGTTCTCTCTTTTGATTTTATATTGGAGTGGCCAGATTGCTTTTGTTTTCAGAAGTTCCCACAGAGGCCCAAGTCAGATGAGGATCAGATCCTTTCTCCTAAGGTCTGGATCCCTCCAGGAAAGATTTTGGCCTCAGGAATTTGGGGGTTGGACTGGCCTGGGAGCCAGGCCCAGGAAAAATGCTAGTCTAGGGCAGCTGGTGGCCATGCCACCCAGAGATGCAAAGGCAGATGGGGGCCGGAAGCAGCCCCAAGGGCTCCTGGGGACTGTACTGAGGAGCTGGGTTGGTCTGGATGCAAAGGATCAGGAAGAGGAAAGGTCAGCGTCAGCATCTGGGAAAGAGGCTGGCAGGTGGTGGATTCCCAGGAAGTAGAGGCAGGTGAGGGCGAGGCCAGTTCCAGAAGCAGTGCTCCTGGGGATCAGAGAAGGTACTGAGTTGGTCTGGATGAAAAGGATCAGGAAGCAGTATTGATTCCCCAGGTGTCTGGGGCCCCAAGACAAGGAATGGGACAGGACCCAGGCTAGGAGGAGAGTCGCAGGGGAGATGTGAGTGTGAATGAGGCTGGGGGAGTCAAGGCACAGAGGGCGCAATGTACTTACCCCAGAGAGAGGCCTGTGGGTCAGAGAGAGGCCTGTGGATCCTGCAGGCCCAGGGAAGCAGAGGGAGGTAAGAGTGGGGCCAAGCTCAGAAGCAGTGCTCCTGGGGACCTGAGAAGGTACTGTGTTGGTCTGGATGAAAAGGATCAAGAAGCAGTAGTGGTTCCCCAGGTATCTGGGGCTCCAAGACAAGGAATGGGATAGGACCCAGGCTTGGAGGAGAGACCTGCGGGGGAGATGGGAGGGTGAATGAGGCTGGGGGAGTCAGGGTGCGGAGGGTAGATGGACTTACCCTGAAGAGAGGGCTGCAGGGTCGGAGAGAGACCTGCAGATCCTGCAGGCCCAGGGAAGCAGAGCGGGTTTTTTTGGTTTTTTTTTTTTGAGTCTGGGTCTCAGTATGTAGTCCCAGCTGGCCTGGAATTTGCTATGTCAACTAGGCTGGCCTCGATCTCACAGAGATCCACCTGTCTCTGCCTCCTCCTGAGTGCTGGGATTAAAGGCATTTACCACCACACCCTGCTTAAGTCAGGTTTAAATCCTGTGTACTTAAAGCACAAACACATCACTGTAAAATTGATGTATGTTTACACATTATCTTCAGCACAGTTACCATAAAAACTCACATCAGTGGCACTAATTTTGTGTGACAGGTGTTGCTGTCCCCTGAAACTTAAATGCCTCTCATCATAAGAGTATGGTACATACCAACCTAGCCTGAGCATACCTCCACATTTTCCCTGTGGAGAACCCCTTCATGCTCCTGGTTCAGAGCCAGGAAAATGAGCACTGTGCATATTTCTCAGCAGGGATCTGTCCATTGCAGAGATCTATCCACAGGCAGGGGCGAGTCCATGGGCAAAGATCTATCTGCCTGCTATGATCTGCGTACCTGCAGGGATCCATCCATGGAGGGGTCAGTCCATAGTCATGGATCCGTCTATGGCAGGGATCTTTCCATGAGCAAGGAATCAGTTCAAGTCAGAGATCTGTATATATGACAGATACACCATACAAAATGCTATATATATTGACATCTATTCCCTTTACATTAAAAAAAATATTGGTGTATATGTGCCCAGTGTAGACAGTGGCGCATGTGCTATGGCACACCTGTGGGAGTCAGGACTTTGTGGAGTCAGTTCTCTCTACTCTGGGTTTTGGAGATCAAACTCATGTCTCCAGGCTAGCTCAACAAGTGCCTTTACTCACTGAGCCATCTTGCTGACCTACTGTTACATTTTAAAACAATGTAGAAGTGTGTCTAAGATAGCTTTGAAAGGTCAGTTTTGAATACTTTGATTGCTAAACCCACTTCTTTGAACATTGGACAGCAGGGTAGGCTGGCAGCCAGAACTTTCCCTACCTCTGGTTCCTTCCCAGCTTCTCCACCTGGAACACTGCTATGAATCACAGTATGCTGAAACCCCCAGAAAACTGGAACAGTTCCAGTGATGAAATCTTAACATAGCTGCCCCTTTGCCAAGCTTGATTGGCAGAGCTCCCTCCCCTGGTCTTATCATAACGGAATTTGATGCTAGTTTGCCATGAAACGAAGGAGTGTGCTGGTCTGGCCGCTCCCTTCCCACACTACTCTTCTTGAGCATATTTGGCTTCACACAGCCATGGGGGATGGTCTGGTGTTAATGCATTTCCTTCCAAGGAAGAATAGCCTGCCAAATAGGCAGCAGTGTAGAGGAGAGGCCAACCTCAGGAGACTGACTTCTCCTGGATGGGTCCCATTCTCTGGCCTTTGTGATCAGGAAAGGAGGAGCCTGGAGTACTGAGTTTCTAATTGCATATCCCATCTTCCCCCTTTAACCAGGTCTTCCTCATCATACATCATGCCCCGCTGGTGAACTCCCTGGCTGAAGTCATTCTGAATGGCGATCTGTCTGAGACATACACAAAGGCTGCACAGGATGTTCCAAGGAGTTCTGTAAGTCACTCTGGGTCCATATGTACACCTTAATAAGAAGTAGTTCTTGTGGGGGTTTTTTTGTTTGTTTATTTTGACATTTTTGAAACAGGGTCTCCCTGTAACCCCAATCTGACCTAGAACTCGCTATGTAGACCAGGCTGACCTTGAACTCATAGAGATCCACCTGCCTCTGCCTCCTGAGTGCTGGGACTAAAGGCATGCGCTACCATGCCCAGCATAGTTCTTGTTTCTGTAAAGTCAAAATCTGTCACATTAGTGATGATGTGTAAGATGATCTTGGATACAGGGAACCCAGTCAGAGTCTTCAGATGTATACCTGGGGAAAATCTGTAGTCAAATATTGACAGTGGATTTGGTCAGTGGGATGTTACTGCATGAAACTAAATCGTTCTTGGTCCTTTGATGGTGTATATACAGGATACTGTTATTGGGACAGGGTGAGAGCTGAGAAAATAACCTATCTAAGGCATAGATGTCCACAGAAATTGGGTAGTGACCCAATGACACAGGCCCAGTGGGAGAGCAGTAGGGAATGCCTAGGACTGCAGCAAGCTGGAGAGCTTTTCCTCTGTGCAGCTACTATCCCACCCTGCCTACAGTTGTTCTGAGAAATACCGATGTCATATTCCCAGGTCATCTCTGGAGGATGTCATATTCCCAGGTCATCTCATGTTTCCAGAGAAGTTGGAAGTCTGTATTTTTCGGTAAAATCTCTCCATTTCTAGATGATTTTCAAATCATAGACGAAGTATGTCTAGCAATGTTGGTGGTCTGCAGGAGCTTAGAGTTACACTCTTTACACTAAGGAAGGAAAATACCTGGTAGCCAGGACTGTGGCCACGTGGGGGATTTCCCACTTGTCCCTGTGCTTCTTTACTCTCATCCCTCCTACTACACTGCTCAGGTGTTCTGAGCTCCATGCTGCTTGGGCACTGGCTCAACTTGCTCTTCTCCCACCAGCCCCACATTTTAGCCTCAGCGCCTGTCCCCTTACCACACCCACAGCTGGGAAGGCCCTTACACCTGGTTCCCCCTTAGTGGAAGTCTCATCTTGTTGAGCTCCTGGTAACTGATGTCGTGTCTGTAATAGCATAGGCTGTGGCATGTGCTCCTGTATGTGCCTGAAAGAAGCAAGGGGCATCTTGTACTAGGGCTGTTTCATGAGGTTTTGTTTCTACTTTTGGTGCTCAGGCAGAAGGCCCAGGTAAATGGTCGGGTGTGGCAGAATCTGTGTTGCTGTACGTGTATGCACAGGTATGAGTGAGATTCTGTAGATGGTAGGTCTTCACTGCAGGGAGATAGTTTTTCTGGTGTGCAATGGTCTAGCTAGTTCACTTTGCAATTCAAGGGAGAGTTAGAGCCTCTGAAAGGGTCCCCAGAAACACTTTGTGCTTGGTAGAGATGGTGACATTCGTTCAGTCAAATTGAATAAGGCCCTTTTTAAAAATTTATTTTAATTTTAAAATTTATTTATTTATTTATTTATTTATTTATTTATTATTTTGAGACACAGTCTTACTGTGTAGCCTTGGCTGGCCTGGAACCCACTCTGGAGACCAGGCTGGCCTCAAACTCACAGAGATCCTTCTGCCTCTACCTCCTGAATCCTGGAACTAAAGGCATGCACCACTACAGCCAGCTGAATGGGACCTTTTAATAGCCTATCCTGTTGATTTATTCAAGTATTTCATGGATTCTTTCTTTTTTTAAAGATTTATTTTTATTTATATATATGCATGTGTGATTGTGTCAGGGTATGCTGCCTGTGTGCAGGGACCCGTGGAGGCCAGAAAAGAGTGTTAGATCGCCTGTAGCTAGAGTAACAAGCAATTGTGAGCTGCCTGACATGAGTGCTGTAAACTAAACCCTTCCTCTGGAAGAGCAGTATATGCTCTTAACCACTGAGCCAGCTCTTCAGCCCCTAGCAGGCCTTTTTTCTGGGCCCTCCTGTTCACTCTGCAGTATATAAAATCATAGTCATTGTTGCATTGGAGCATCATAGTCCCATAGGAGGAACAGAGGTCTGTTGAAGTACCTGATAAAATCCTATTTCAAACTTTATAAGTGCTAGAAAAGTGTTTGTAGGAAGACCTTGGGGTTCAATGATAATTGTTGAACAGGGAGAACTCTTTGAGTGGTCCATCTTGCCAGTTCTTGGTTTGGAAAGTGTGCCTCTCATTAGATGTCTGTGGAGCCTCTATCAGTCAGGGGTCTCTAGAGGAACAGAACCATAGAATGAATATCTATAACAAAGGGGAGTTATTAGACTGGCTTGCAGGATAGGGGCTGGTTAGTCCCAACAGTGGCTGTCTGCACACTGGAAAGGCTGAGAACCCAGTAGCTGCTCAGTCCGTAAGGCTGGGTATCTCAGCAGTCCCAGTCTGGCAGTCAAGGCCTAGAGGATTCCTGGAGAACTGTTGGTCTTCGCTCCATGTTGGAAAGCTGAAGAAGTGGGTCCCCAGTTTCAGCAAAGGGTGGCAATAGCAGCAGCAACAACTATAGAACAGATGTGCTCATCAGCAAGGAACAAAGGCAGGCAGGCCAAAAGCATCCCTGCTTTTCATGTAGACCTTTGTACATCTAGGCTGCCACCACCACCACTAGAGGGTGCTGCTCACTATGGGAGAGGGTCTTTTCCCCTCAGTTAATCCTTCTGGGAAATACCCTCAGAGACATGGCTCTTTAATTGATCCCAGATCCTATGAAGTCAATAACTAAGATTAACCATCACAGAGCCTGTTCTAGTGTGTTTTCTGTTGTACTAAATACCATGGACCAAAAACAGCTTGGGGAGTAAAGGGTTTATTTCAGCTCACAAGTTCCAGTCTATCCTTAAGGGAAGCCAAGGCAGGAACTTGGGGGCAAGATAAAGCAGAGACCATGAAGAACACTGCTTACTGGCCTGCTTTCTTCCTTTGGCTTGCTCAGCTACCTTTCTTATACAGTCCTGACCTACCTGCCAAGAAGTGGCACTGCCCACAGTGGACTAGGCTCTCCTACATCAATTAGCAATGAAGAAAATGTCCCACACATGGCCACAGGTCAGTCAAATGGAGGAAATTCTTTACTTGATGTTTCCTCTTCCCAGATGACTCTAGTTAAGGTGACAAAAATTATCCATCAGAAAGCCCTAGCTGTTTTTCTGCAACTTTAAAATTTTTATTTTATTTTATTTATGTGTATGTGTCTGTGTGTATATATGTGTCACATGCATGTGGGTTTCTGTGGAATCTAGAAGTATATGGATCTTTTGGAGTTGGCGTTATAGACAGTTGTGAACTGCTTGGCATGGGTGCTGGAAACTAAACTTAGGGCCTCTGGAAAAGCAGCATGCATTCTTAACTGCTGAGCCATCTCTCAGCTCTCTCTGCAGCTTCTTAAATAGCTTTTGCTAAATGTACAAGTAATGAGATACCAAGTCAGAGCTGTCAAGTCCCCTGCCAGCTGGGTGACTGTGGGACGATGCTTCGTCCCACTTAGAAAACAGGGAGAATGAGGCAAGCTCCAGAACATGTTGGTGAGGATGGGGAGAAAATAGATCCCAAGTGCCCACCAGGTGCCCAACAGGTTGCAACCTGGTCCTCAGGCCTGCTTGGTTTGGTCTTTGCATTGTCTAAAAGAAAGTTTTATGAGTTGCCAGCATTGAAATTTAGAGTTTCACATGAGTTCAGATTTCTGGAGTCTCTCAAGCAGTCAGACAATCTGGTCCTCATTATGTACGTTTCTGCCGGAAGCCTCTATTCCAGGCTGCCCCAAGAGATGTGTTTGTTGTTAAATTTACCTTATCCCCACCCAGCCCACTGCTAATTGACACTCCATTTACATTAGTAACAATTTGAGATGTCTTGGGTCCTTATGAACTCTTTATGTGACATGATTTCCAAGTCCTAGTACAGCTGCTAAGCCTCTCTCAGAATGTCTTCCTTTTATAGTGCTGAAGTTAGACTTGGGGTTACAAGAGATGAGCCCAGAGTTCTTTAAGGTGCTAGGTTTCACAGATTATTTTACACTGTGGTAAGAACACTTAAAATGAGTTCTATTCTCTGAACCATGTTCACGTGTGCTTAGGTATGTATAGAGGCAAGACGTGGATGTCAATGTCTTTCTGAACTGTGTTCCACCTTTTTTTTTTTCTTTGAGATAGGACTTCTCACTGAACCTGGAGCTCACTGATTCAGCTAAACTGGCTAGTTAGTGAACTCCATGCAGCTACCTTTCTCTGCTTCCCCAGCTCTGGGATTGTGGATACAGGCCATGATGCCTATTTTTATGTGGTGCTAGGAATTCAAGTCCTCATGCTTGCATGACAAACACTTTACTGACTAAGCCATCTCTCAGCCCCTTAATAAATGTTAAGTTCTTACTGTTGCCTACATATAAGCCTGTATCCATGAATCTCTTGAACTCATCTCATCTTATAGTCCAGTGTGCTCTCCATGTGCTTCAGAGCCACCCATAAAGCTAAAACTTTATTTCCCTCATACCCTCCCCTCTTACCTCCCACAGCCCCTACACTCACCATTCTGTCCTCTGTTTCTATGAATTTGATGATTTTAGATGCCTCATATAATAAATGGGACCATAGTAGTAGTAGTTCTGTCACTGGCTTATTTCATGTAGAATGAGCTCATCAGAGTTTATCCATGTTGTTATATATTGCTAAATTTCCTTTGTTTTTAAAGGTTGAATAATAGTATATATACACATTTTCTTTTTTAAATTTGTGTTTCTTGCCAACATATTAATTATACACAATGGGCTTCATTGTAACATTTTTATACATGCATATAATATATTCTGATCATATTCACCCTCATTACCCTCCCTTGTCCTCATCCCACTCCAGATGATCTACCTTTTCTTCCCAACTAGCTCTCCTTCTACTTTTGTGTTCTCTTTCCCTCCCCCACCCTCTTTCTCTTTCTCTCTCATGACCCAGTGAGTTTCATTAGAGTTGTTTATGGAACCATAGGCCCCTTCCATTGACTATGCCACTGGGGAAAAAAAAATCTCTCCCTCTCCTAGCAAATATTAACTGCCAATAGATCCTCACAGAGGAACGGAGCCTTGTGACAGGATGTTAATGGGCCAGGTCTTATGCAGGTGATATACTGCTGTGAGTCCTGTGTACAAAGGCCATGTCATGCCTGGAACACTATTCCACGGCACTCTACCCTATCCTCTAGCTCTTACATTTTTTCTCTGCCCTTTTTTCTGCAGTGTTCCTTCAGCTTTGGAGGGGGTGATATAACGATATCTCATTTACGGCTAAGCATGCATACAGCAATCATTTATTTATACTCATTTTACTTATCAATTCGTCTAGTAGTATCCAGATTTCTTAGAAGAAAATTTTACTGAGATAATTGTATATTTGCACACAGCTATAAGAAATAATGCAGCGCAATCTTCCCCAGTTTTGTCCCATGGTGATATCTACAGAACTCTAGTATAATACCATGTGTAGGATACTAACAGAAAATTACTGGTTTGCAGGTGGAGTAAAAACACATGACAGGCAAGGTTACTGTCCATCTCGCTGTTGAACCCTCCATTAGCAGAACCACAGGAGAATTGTCCTTTCTTCCCATGGCCTCCTTTTGGGGTAAAGGTCCTGCCTCCACTGTGGCAGACATACCCACTGGATGTGTGAATAGCTGAACTGAAAAGAGACAGAAGCTGCCTGGTGAAAGTGGCCTCCCCTTCAGAGTACTGCCTTCCCACATGAGATCAAAGCCAGGCTTTTGATAGCTGGAGTACAAATTCGGGAAGAGCAAGGTGACTGTTATCTGTGACTTGTTTGACAACAGTTCTATGCGAATTGCCTTCCTTCCCTATGAATGAGAACAGTCTCCAATTGTTTCCTGCCTGGCTCGGATGTGGTTGATCAAACTTGTTTTAAGTTTCTTGGTCTTTTTTAACCTACTTTCTCCTTCCCGTAATTTGTAGATAAGTTACTGGTATTGCTTCATTTTTACCAGCAGCCCTCTTGCAAACCCAAACCAAAATTGAAGAGAGAGAAGCAGAGGGGAGAGCAGAGTTATTCTGAAAAGCTGTAATTTAGGGTTAAATTTAACACACATCAGCATGGGCAGATAACTGTCTAATTGAAATTCATGTGTGATTACCATTGTGTGGTTCCCCCTGAGAGCCAGTTCCTGGTGTGATTCTGATGTAGAGCAGACAGTGTTGCTTCTCTGAGGAAACCTGACCAAGACCAGCAGTTTGGAAGCTAACCTCTCAATGTTTGCAAAGTGCTCCCTACCACCCGAAGATACTATGTAGCCCAAGCTGGCCTTGTGTTGTCATCCTCCTGTTTCTACCTTCCAAGTGCTGGGGTTACAGGTGTGTGCCACCATGCCCTGCAGAGTACTTTTAAGAAAGAGATCTTTCTTTGCTCCTCCTCTGTTTCCATGACAGCTTCCTTAGTCTTTGCATCCCTTCATCCATTCTATTTCTTCTGTGCTGAGAAGCCAGGGGTGTGGTAGCTCATAGCCTAGATGCATGCAGTGCCCTCATTGGCTTCCCACCCTTGTGGACACAGAGGCCTGTGGGGTTTGCTAAATAGGCTCAATGGTGGTGGGTTCAGGAATGAATGAAGCAGTGGGGGCAGAAGAGGTAGATTCATAAGGGCTATCAGCTATCATGACCTCATCTTGAGGCTTCTCAGAGCAGAAGTCACTTCTGAGCCACCCCCTGTCTGAGGCCAGGTTTGCAGTCCCTCAGATTTGCTGAACACCAGAAGGTGCTGTTCCACATGCCACCTTAAGAGGCAGCCGAGTACTCTGGAACCAGACTGCTGTGGCACCTCAAGTCCTGGCTGCTGGTCATATTAGGTGTCCCAGGTTGAGTTATTTTCTCTCTCCAGGCCTCAGTTTCCTCTCCTCTACAGTGAGAGTAACAAACATGGGTTTATGGTGAGGATTCAGTGCTGTGTGTAGTGTTTGTTCCAAAGTCTAGCACCTACTAGTACAGTAGCGTTAGGTGAAGCTGTGCAATAACCTCACCCTTTACTTACAGCCTCCCTCCCTGAGCTAGCACACTGAAGTCTGAACTGAAGCACACTCAGGGGATTCCTGGGGAGGCCTCTTAGAAGCAGACAAAGAAAAGGAGTGGAGAAACATCAGCAGTGACAACAGTGACAGACAGCCAGGACTACATGCTGCTATTGGTGACACAGAGCTAAGTCCTGTGTGTGCACTCTGTGCCCTCTTATTTAATCACCAGGTTTCACCTCTGGAAGGTACAAATACATTATTGTTCATGTGTTGACTGGCAGGGCCATAATGTAGGCTAAAGATTCTGGAACAGAATAAGTTTACCCTTCCAAAATACAAACATTGAGCATCTCTCTAGGTGTCAGGTTAGCCATTTGGCATGGTCCCCAGATGATTCCCTGGGCATCCAGAGTGCATGAGCACCTGCATGTTAGCCATACTCCTCTGCACCTGCCTAGGAATGTCACCTGCCATTCCTAGGAGCTGGGCCTTCTCTGCTCAGCAGAAAACTCCACCAGGATAAGGTATGTGGGACTGGCTGCTGAAACACAACAGCCTGGCTTCTCTGAGTTGTATGCATGCAGGCTTACACCACCTTGGGGCCTCACCCTTGCTACAGGTTGCTCTCTGATCTGGGTCTTCCAGGCACTCAGCAGGCATGTCCCCTCTCAGCTGGGATGGGAGCTCCAAGGTGCACATGGGCTCTGGGGAGAGGGCTGTAAATACCAAAAGGAGCAAACAGACCTCTTGGGTCAAGGGCCTTCACTGACTCAGTTCACATGTTCTCACAAAAGAATTGGACCTCCCTCTAGATTCTCCTTCTTTTGTGGCCATTGTGGAATCCCAACCCCAGGGCACCTTGTAGTTGCCTAGAAAAGAATGTGGTGGCTCTGGGTTCCCTGTGAGAGAACTTGAAGGAAATACCAGAGTGTGGTATGTTCCACACACCAAGGAAGACAGTGTTGCCTTGGCTGCAGAAGTCTCTCCATGGGTAGAACGTAGGGAGAGTGGCGTACATGAGTGCCATAGTATTGAGACTCCAGGTGGGCAGCCTCTGCCAGGGCTGCAGATGACTCAGAATGAAGACTGGAGCCTACCTCCTGTCCAGCAGTGCAGAGAAAGGATAGGGCCCCTAGAGGAACCAGCAGGGAAAGCCAAGGTGGCTGAAGTAGATGGGGACAAGGTGGAAGACCTTAGCTGGCTTTTTTGTGTCTTCCTATGGTATGATGCAACAGGCTGGGGAGCAGCTACAAGGCTGGAGAGGCACCTGGTGGGAGGTGGTATCACATTCCCTGCTGAATGGGCACCTTCCCTAGTCTGAACTTAGCCATCAGTGACTTCTTCCAGATTTAAACTCAAATAAGAAATAGGAGTACCACAGACCCACAAGGCACTTATCACTTACTGGGCCTTTGCTAGGTTCTATTACCACGGTGGCTTCTCTGGGTGTTTACAGTTTTTAACCAGACTTTGAGTTACTCCAGTGTGGGTCAGTATTTATCCATCTGTCCAGAAGCTAACTGTGGATGTCTTTCCTGTGCCGGCAACCATGCTAGACACTGGGAATATACCAGTGAGTGAAACAAAGACCTCTCTGCTTATAGGCAGGGAGGAACGGTGCCACTGGTAGTAAACATCACAGCAAGAAGACACTAGAGAGGCTCTGGGAAAGCAGCATTCAGTAAAAAGGACAAGTCCCAATAGGGTGTCCACAGTTGGCCCTTTAGCAGTGGGATGACTTGTGAACATAGACTTGGAAGGGAAAGAGGGAACCATGTAGATACCTGGAAGAATAGTACTGTAGGCAAAAGGAATAGCCAGTGCAAAGTCCCTGAGGCAGATTGTACTTGGAGTTAGTGGAATAGTGAGCATGACAAGGGGGAGTGACGTAGGAATAAGGTTGGTTAGGGCATGAGGAGCCTTGTAGGCCATTGAAAAGCTCAGGAGCTGATACAGGGTGGTGAGGCCCTCTTTTGTGTTCCCTGTGGTTGGCATGGTTCCTGTGATGAGCATCATGTTAAGATAACACGTCTCAGGGAAGGAATCAGACTCCCTATTTCTAATAAGCCACAGAGTCTTTATGAGTACCAGAGTCCTTGAACAAGGAAACCCTCTGGTTCTGCTCTTGGTACCTTGCCTGGTGGACTGCCCCTAGGTGAGGCAGGGGGGCACTGCTTTCTTTCTGAAGACATCTGCCCTGTGGGTACTCTGTAGGCCTAGTGGTGGTACTGGTGAAGGAGCATCAGTTACTCTCTATGTCTGAGGGCACTGCAGCCCTCCTGGGAAGTGGCTCAAATCCAGTTTCTAAAGTATTCTGATGCCATGTCAGTAGCAGATCCCAACTAGTCTGAGACTGATCGCCACTGGCCACTTGCTGGACTCTGCACCTCATTCTATAAGGCCTTCCTTGTAGCTTCTAAGTAAATGCTGCTGTCTCATAGTTGAAGAGAAGATGCTTGTGTACAGTCCAGAGAGTGAGCTACACTAAGCCATACTTTTGGTTTTGAGTGAGTGAGCTTATTAAGTATAGAGCAAGCAAAAGTAAAAGAACTGGATAGCAGAGAGAGAGAGAGAGAGAGAGAGAGAGAGAGAGAGAGAGAGGGGGAGAGAGAGAGAGAGAGAGAGAGCACGAGAGAAGAGAGAGAGAGAGAGAGAGAGAGAGAGAGAGAGAGAGAGAGAGAGGAGCCGATAGACATAGAGCATGTTCAGATCAGGTGCTCACAACATCATGCCCAGACGACTGGAGTAGCCCCATTGAGAGAGCAAACAAAAGATACCATAATCAGATTGGGGGCTTACAACTACCAGCAGAAAGTGACTGAGGAGGCCTTGTTGAGGCAGCCAGCTGGAGTTCCCAGTTGAAAGTTCTGGGTAGAGCAGAGCTTCCCCTCTGGTGAGGCTTCCAAATAAAAGAACAAACAGCAACAGATGGGTGACATCGTCAAATCAAGCACCTGCTGTCACCCAGCAAAATGACTAAGGAAGCCTGCTGAAACAGCATTCAGGGCAGAGCAGAATGTTCTCTCTACCAAAGAGCTTCGACTTCCTTTCTACTGTAGGCATTTTTATATTATGGAATTAACAGTAACTTTGGTTGGAAATAGTCCACCTTTTAGTTGTTCCCAAGGACACATGTTTTAACTCTTAGACTGTTTTATTGTTATTCCCTCTCCTTATTACAGAGACTGGAGGAGGGCTCTCCCATCCCTGGATGAGGGGTCTTGAAGGACATTTGAAGTAGCATGCTGGAGTCTGGGACAGGAGAAGCCTCCTCACTCCCAGAGTCTGCTTTCAGCAAGCTGAAATGACACCTGACAGTTTACCAATATACTGTACATTCAGAAGAAGGAAAAGGGTCACACTGAAGAGCTGTACTTGCCATCACTGATGATGTAGACCTACAATCCCAGCTCTTTTAGAGACTGAGGCAGGAGGACCAAGAGCTAAAGGCCTGCTGAAAATATATATAGTTCAGTGGTGGAAATTTTGAGTAGCATGCATAAAGTTTAATCCCCAGTACTTGAAAAAGAGCGAAAGAGAGCAAGAGAGAGCCTTATTCACTCAAATGAAATTGTTCTGGGTAACCCTTTAGTTATGACTGGGTTACTGCCTCTGTTATTCCATGCTTTGATCTGTAGAGCATGTATGGCTGGTGGCTCATTCCTAGTCACAACTATGAACACTTATTGAACATTTGCTTAGTATGGCAAGCCACAGGGAACCCAGTACAAGCAAGACATAGGTCCTTCTCCTGACGTTCTGGGAGGGGAACAGACAGTAAATGAGCATATTCTTAAATATATAAGACCTGATCTGGGAAGGACCAGAGACAGCTTCAGGGTGTGACATGGAAAAAGTCCTCCTTGTCCTTGCAAGCAGGGAAGGGAGCTGACCCTGCTAGGTGAGTTAAACACTGGGGGAATGAGCTGGGTATAGGGGGTCAGAGAAGAGACTGGCAAAAGGGCTGGCCAAGGGGCTGCTTTTTACTTCATAGAAGGCATTGGATTCCAGTGTTTTGCCTCATGCTTCTCCCTAGCAAGCAAGTCAGTGCTATCATCCCAGTGTGCCCACAAGGAAGTCAAGTCCTAAAGATTAAGTGATTGTCCTTTGGGGACTGCCAGTGTCGGGCCCAAAACCTGTGATGTTTCTGCTCATGTTTTTTGTCGGCAATGATGGACATGTCCAGTTTTATGAGATGTCAGAACACAGCGTCCTGTGTACTGAAGTAACAGAGCCAGCACTACCCAGCACTCCCTCAGATTCATGTTTTCTTAGACAGTAAGACAGAGTAAAACACTCTTTCTAAAGAAATACCAATTAGCTGTACAGCATGTCATTCTTTAATGAGGAAGGTGGAATTTTCTTTGGATGATTGAAGAGTCCAGTTTGCAATTCATTCATCTCATAGGCATCTATTGGCTCTTGTTTGAATGCCAGAGATGGTGCCATGCAGGGCACTAGGTCAGTAGCAGGAGGGAGAAGATGGCCTGGGGTGGAGAGAGGAAAGGAGATGAGGCTGGTCCCCTATAGTCGTGGTCATAGGTCCAAGTTGTGTCCTGGAAGTGGTGCAGCACTGTCTTGATGTTACCTGCTGCCTTCTGAGAACACAGGTGCTAAGTGTGCATCCCAGAGTGGACTCATGAGCTCTGAGAGTCTGTTCTGTTTCCAGGTGTGTGGCGTTTCCTCAGTTTAGATCCCTGTACCTGTGGTACCTTGTCCCTGATGTTAATGGATGTGACTCTTTGAGTTCCCTACTTGATAGGTTTTATTTTCCCCATTAAATTCCACAGCATTTTCAAATCACCTCCTTAGTGTGGTGAGGATCATGCATTCTGGATGGGTGTTTGGGTGTGGTTTCAGCAGCCCCATGTTGCACAATGGCTTGGCTCATTTGGAATGTGGGTACCCATCCACCACCCCAGTGTTTATGCCATCTGATGTCTGCTTGCTGATCACCTCATTCTGGAATGAGAATAGGCTTGCCCCACCACAGCTATTGCCCAGTGTCCTCTCACAGCCAGTAGAAAGTGCATTAATTCACTAGCTCGATGGTCAAGCACATTCATGGCATATATGAGGACTTGAGTTCCATCCCCAGCTCTGCCAATAAAACAAAAAAAAACAAAACAA
Source organism: Nannospalax galili (assembly GCF_000622305.1). NCBI lineage: Eukaryota > Metazoa > Chordata > Mammalia > Rodentia > Spalacidae > Nannospalax > Nannospalax galili. The sequence goes on along the minus strand of NW_008335297.1, from coordinate 4,836,432 downwards.
AACAAAACCCAGCCTTAGTTCCACAGGTTGCTTCCTTCTCCCTTTAGCAAGACTTACATGTGACTGAGGTTGTTTGTTTGTTTGTTTGTTTATAGACAGGGTCTCCCTGTGTAGTCCAGGCTGACCTTGAATGCACAGTCCCCCTACCTCAGCCTCCCATGTGTGGTATTACAGTTGTGCACTACCATACTCAGCTCATAGCTCAGTCTTTCCCTCAGTCCTTCGGGAGGCTGACCCAGCATTGGGTAGTACAGCAAGTACTACAGAAAGCAGTGGAAGTCCGAACAGTGCTCAGAATGGCTATGCACACAGGCGCTGGGGCCAGGCTTCCTGGATTTGAATCTTGCCTCTGCCTGTGACAGTGTGGGGTGACTATAGGCAAGCTACTTCACAAGGTATGCAAAGTACTCAGAACAGTGTGGCACCCTTTCAAGTGCTCACTGAGTACTAGGGGAGAGGTACTCTCAGGAAGGAGTGACAGAGGTTGTGGCTGTCTCTTGCACCTCTCAGTAGCCCTCAAGAGAGCTGTCGATGTAATGCCCATTGGTGGGTGTGGAAACTGAGGCCCTCAGAGGGGATGGTGGTAAGCAGTAGAGCCAGGATTTAGCACCCACCAGGAAGGATACAGTTCCCACTTGACTTTGAGCTCTATGTCCAGCTTATCCCGGCCTGAAGTAGGGGTCATGAAAGTCAGACAGCAGCTCAGAGAGCACATTACCCACTGAGCCATCTCCCCAGCCTGGACTGTAGCCATTCACATCTGCATGGATTCCTACTCTAGCAATGGGCAAACAAAAGTTATGTAACCCCTCTCATCCTTGGACCTTTAGGTGATTTCCAGCCCTTGTTGTATGGTTGCATTTCCCTGTACCCTGCACCCCACCCGACCATCTGACCATCAAGAAAAGCAGATTCTCTTGGAAAGTACTTGAATTTGTTCTCAAAATTAGCTTTTGTCTTTGTGGTTTTCTTTGGGATGTACACTGGGGAAAGAAGAGTGGCTGTCCTGTTTGGTGTGCTGTTTTGTTTACTCCAGAAAGGAACCTCTTTTTGTTTTCCTTCCTTCCTTCCTTCCTTCCTTCCTTCCTTCCTTCCTTCCTTCCTTCCTTTCTCTCTCACTCTTTCTTTCCTAACTCCCTCCCTCCTCCCTCCCTCCCTCCCTCCCTTCCTTCCTTCCTTCCTTCCTCCCCCTTGCAATGGTGTAGCCCAGGGTACCCACATATACTAGGCAAGGGCTCTACCACTGAGCTGCAAGCCCAGTTCTGAAGGAACTTTATATTCATGATATTGTTTGAATCTAGAAGACCAGAATTCCCCAGCATACATATCAGGCAACAAGGCAGATGAGACAGCTGCTCTGGCCTCCAGACTACTCTGACCACCCTGGACCCCTTGTGTCACTTTCCTCTGTTCTACAAGTTGTTCTGAGCATTAAAGTCCATTTGGAGATTATGGAGGGCTTGCCATAGCCATCTGTGTGAATGTCTGTCCTTAGAACACAAGTGTTTGCTGTGAGTTTGTTTTCAGTTTCTATGTCTGACAGCTTAATCACTGTGTGCCACACTCTAAAACTCAGTGGAAGTAGGTAGTGATAGGTGGAAAGAAGTCGCTTCATTTTGGAATTCTAAAGGAGAGGATGAGGGGGGTGCTCTGGGCTGTATTCTATCACATAGCATCCTGTACGGGCTCTGATAGATGCATCCGTCAAGCTGTGTGCGCTCAGAATGCCCCATTTCCAGCTCTGCAGTATGCTATCTGGTTTTCCTGGAGAGTAGAATCATATCTCAATTTATCTTTCATTTTTGTGGTTGAATAATCCAAAGTGGGTAAATAAAAATGAATGTTTGGATTTGGATGCTAATTCAACTCTTAAATGGGCTTTGTTTTGAACATTATTGAAATTAATCTGTGTTCTTTGAGCACATCCTGCTTGTTGGCAAGAGACAGTGTCCCTCCCCAGAATATAACTGGTGACTCTGGGGGTAAATTCATAAGATAGATAATCCATATCAAGATAATGGAAAAGTTTATTCTAGAACTTCTTTTAAAATGACAAACTGATGTCTGAGCATTATTCAGAGTCTGGGAAGATAACACTTCAATCAAAATCCTGATTAAAATACATTTCCTTGTGTCTTTGCTCATTTATAGACAGGTTCCTTTGAATGGATGGATATACTTTTTTTCTTCTTTCTAAAGATGGGATCTTAGGCTGGCCTTAAGTTTCTGGGTTCAAGAGATTCTCCTGCCTTTCCCATGTAGCTGGGACCACAGGTGTGCACTCCTTGCCCAGTAGCATGTATATACCTTTTTTTTTTTCTCCTGCCTTTACCTCCCAAGTGCTGGAATTATTGTATGTGCCACTGCCCCATTTATGCATACTTTTAACAAACTCTAAATATGGAACTAGGTTGGCTTCCAGGTGAGGTGCTGCTATTTGAAGAAGCACTTAGATTTGGGAGTTGACAGATTCTGGCTCTGCAGCTCTATAGCTGGAGGTCATTGGAGAAGTTAACCTTTATGAGCCTTGATTTTTCTCATCTATAAAATGGATCTATAATTCTTGTGTATTGTGGTTATAAAGTCAGAGAAATAGGTGTATGGGACATAGGCACTGATGGTAGGGCCTTTCTCATTTCTGAGGCCTCTGCTTCTCCTAGGGAAGGTATCTTCCTTTGGAGCTAGTTTGTCTTTGCCTTACTGCTGGCGCTTACCATATTCCCTATAAGGCGAACTGGCATATGACTATATCCAGGCCTATTTGCCTGTTCTGTTATTTACTTTTGTGATTAGCAAGGCATGCTGCTGTTCTATTTCCTTATCAGGACACCATTTCACTTACTGTAATTGAAAAGCCAGCTGCAATGGCACATGCCTATAATCCTAACACTTGGGAGGTAGAGGCAGAAGGATCAGGAGTTCAAGGTCATCTTCCACTATGCACAGCAGGTTTGAAGCCATCCTGGGCTACATGAGACCTGTCTCAAACCACCTTCCGTCCTTCAAAAACTGTTAATAATAATACCAGTGTCCTGTCACTGTGACACCGACTGTGTGGATGGTATGTGGGTTTGGATCCCAGCTCTTCTGCCTCCTGGCTTGGTGACCTTGAGCAGATCATTCCGTGCCTCAGAGCTGCAGCTTGCTTATCTATAAAATGAAGACAACAGTACTGCCCCATGGGGCTACTGCAGACTTTGAAATCATACCGTCTGAGCTCTTAGAACAGATTGTAGCACATGCAGAGTCATCAGAATGTTAACTAGAGAGAGGTGTGTACTATTCAAATAGCCGACATATGAGGTGCATAGAGCTGGCATGGTAAAAGGCAGTATTTCTTCTCTCTCTCTCTCTCTCTCTCTCTCTCTCTC
>NW_008335297.1:4810472-4833051 GCF_000622305.1 Nannospalax galili | reverse complement strand
AAGCCAGCCTGATCTACATAGTGAGTTCCAGGCCAGCTGAGGCTACAAGTAGACCCTGTCTCAAAAAGACTAAAAAATTAATTAATTAATTAATTAATTAATCAATGTCTTTTATTGAGATAGGATTTCCCGGTAGCCCCAGCTGGCCTGGAACTCTATGTAGACCAGGCTGGCCTGGATCTCACAAGTTCGGCCTGCCTCTGCCTCCCAAGTGTTGGGATTAAAGGCATATACCACCATGCTCAGCTATTGATTTATTTCAAGACAGGGTCTCATCTAGCTCAAGTTGGCCTTGAACTTGTAGCTAAGGATGGCCTTGAACATCTGATCCTCCTGATTCCACCTTCCAAGTGCTGAGATTACAAGTGCATACCACCCTGCATACCTGGTTTTTGTGGTTCTGGGAATCAAACCCAGAGCTTCCTGGATGCTAGGCAAGCACTCTACCAACTGAGCCCAGCCCGTCCACCTCCTTTCCCCACTAAAAATTAGTTTTTTTACTGTTGCATTTTCATTTTTAAACGATTTGCTTTATTTCTATTTGTGTGTGTGTGTATGTATGTACATGGTTGTACATGCATAATCTCAGATGTGGTACTGAGGATGAAACCTAGGGTCTCACATAATGCCAGGCAAGCACTCCACCACTGAGCTACATTTCCAGCCATTTTTCACTTTTTATCTTGAGATAGATAAAAAGTGTTGCTCAGCCTGTCCTAGAACTGACTCTGCAGCCCAGTCAGGCCTTGAACTTGAGATCTCAACCTCCCAGGTAGGCTAGGATTACAGGCCTGCACCACCAGACCTAGGATAGCAAGCCATTAATGGTAGCTGGTGCTATTGTTTTGCTTGTTTGACATTGAGGAGGAAAGTGTTGGTAATAATCCAATATTAACTCAGGAGGTAGCATTCGTCTTGGAGGTAATGTGCTAAGGCAGGACCTTTGGCAGCTTGTGAGCCTCCATTAAGATCCAGTGTCCCAATTCAGCCCTTGTCTTTCTTGGACTTTCCTAGACCAAGCCCAGTATCCGGTGCTTCATCAAACCCACCGAGACACTGGAGCGCTCCCTTGAGATGAACAAGCACAAGGGCAAGAGGCGGGTGCAAAAGAGACCCAACTACAAAAACGTTGGGGAGGAGGAAGATGAAGAGAAAGGACCTTCTGAGGATGCCCAGGAAGACACTGAGAAGGCTAAAGGTACAGAGGGTGGTTCAAAAGGCATGAAGACGAGTGGGGAGCGTGAAGGTGAGTGTACCCTGTAAGGCCTCTGCGCTCTGTGCCTGCGCTTCCCCCTGCAGCCAGCAAGGCTTCTGTCTGTGCTGTCTTCCTTCTGCTCCCCACCTGTGTCTCTTGGTGCTTCTGTTTAGCTCACTGCCCACCACTGTACCTCATTCTGGACAGTCCAGCCTTTGGAGACCACTATGGGTTCTGTCACAGCAAATCCAGGACACATCGCACCCTGTGTGACCCAAAGCAAGGTTTTATTTTCCTATCTGTAAAAGAATGGTAACACACACTTTTGTGGTGTCATGAGCGTTAGATCACACAGTGCATCTAGCCTGCTCAGAACAGTGCGTGGCCCTTATGAAATGCTTTAGAAGCTTGTGTTGCAGCTGCTGTCATTGATGTCGCCATCGTCATTTACCCACAGTTGTCACTGTTGGTCTTACTCCTGCTAACTTGAGAGTATGGTCCAGTGTATTGTGGGAAAGAAGAGGGGCCCTGCTTGATGAGATGCTCTATCCTTAATAGTTGATGGATCCCTGGGGTCACATGAAAATGCAGTCCCCAGATTCTCCCACTGGGTTTTTAGAAGCCCATCCGGTCTGTTAAAGAGTGAGGCACACTTGTATGCTGCAAGTGCCTTAGGTGAGCAGAAGCCTGCCTTCCTCTCCCACCAACCCTCCCCTTTCTTACCTTTTCTTCTGTAGATACTAAAACCCTCTGGAACTGGAGAGGGTTGGGTCTGGGACTCAAACTACTGGAAGTGGTTGGTTGCTTATATCATAGACCAGGCTCACAGCCACACAGTTGGAGCCTCTGGTGCAGCCCCAGGCATTAGGGGGTGGGGTGTTCATGTCGATGGGAACTCTGCTTGGTGGTCCTGGGGCTGAGGACTACTGGCTAAAGGGAAGATCCCATACATCTCAAGACAAATGTAGTCTCTCCAGAAAATCCTGGCTGTTGGCTGAAGGGGTTGGGGGAACATTGTGCCAGCCTCATGGGCACTAGGCTAGCAATGGTGGCTCTGAAGGAACCCCATGGGGGGGACCTTATGGGCCCCTTATTTCAGGGTAGCTAATTCAGTAGCACAGAGCTGTATACTGAGGCACTAAGGACTCGTTCGCCTTTGAGAGCTGCCTGTAGTTCCATAGCCAACACACATCCTTCCGTCTCAACCTGCTGGGTTGGATGGTTGTCATAGCAACTATCAGTGAATGCCTCAATCACATGTCAGTGAGTTACCCAAAATGTGCCTAGGTGGGCCAGATCTCTTCCTAAGGCTGGGGTCTCTAGCCTGCTTTTATTTCTGCTCAGCGTGGAGTAGAGTTTTTAATTTAGGAGTTCATTATGGGCCTGGAAAACCTTTGCAGAAGTATCACTTTGGTGGGGAGGTTGAGGGACAAACACAAGGTAAGTCCTAGTTACTTGCTTATTAGGTCATTTTAAGGACTTTGTTAGCTGGGCAGTACCCTAGGCCTAGCCATTGTGAAGCCACATGAGGGAATGGATGTCTGAACCTCGTTTTGAACACTGTGTTATTGTCGATTTCATCTTGGAAAGATGCTGTTTCTTTTGTTCCAGGCCTTTTACGGGATGCTGTCTAGCCAACCCCCAACTGTGACTAACAGTGGTATGGACAGGGCAGCCTTAGCCCTAGAGCCTAATCTAATGATCAGCCAGGCAGCCCATTCCCAGCACACGGGACCTATGGGCCAGCTCAGTGAAGCTGCTGTGGTCACTCAGGCTGCTAGGCTTGGAGTGGGGCTCCTGGTACTGAGACCCCCCCACACACACACACCCTATGCAGGAAGCAAGGGGAAACATTGTCACTAGCCTCCCAAAGTGGGTTTCCCATGCAGTTACCCTGCCAGATTATTCCAAACAGGGCCCCAGGGTTTCCCCAGAGGGCTGGATTAGACAGCTGGCACTGACTTCACAGCTCTGTCAAGCGTGGCTCTCTGTGACCCTCATGGCCATTTTGCTGCCTTTATAATTTCTCAAACGCATTAATCATTCCAAAACATGATGGGCTGTCATCTTCCTACCCGGCTTACCATAAATATATAGTTTCAACGGGCCTGGTGAGTGCACTTGCATTCAAGGGCTTTCCAAAGCATGTATCAGATCTCTGAGTCTCAGATGAAGGTTCAGTTAGTGGGTATTTTCTCCCTATCCTGCTTCTGTGTTTGGAAAAAATCCCATCTGATAATTACTGTGACGCAGAAAGGTGTCAGGCACTTGCCTTCTTTCCCACTGTAACCCAGAGGACAACATTGAGGTATGCTGGGGCCCTGTGGCCAGGCCTGGGTCACGTGGCTATGGCAATTCTTTCCTAAGCTCTGAGGTACATATAGTACAACAGCAGCAGGTGTGAAGGTGCCAGGCTACACTGTGTTCCACTCCTCCCTCAGGCTGGTCTTCCTCCTCCACCATTATCCCTACTCTAGCAAGCTTTTTTTCATTGTCCCTGCATCTAGAAGTAGTCAACAGCATGGTTGTGACAGACATGGGAGCCTCCTAAATAAAGAGGTAGTGGCCCTTAGCTGGGCGTGGTGGTGCACGCCTTTAATCCCCATACTTGGGAGGCAGAGGCAGGTCTATCACTGTGAGTTCGAGGACAGCTGGGGATACAGGGAGACCCTGTTTCAGAAAGATTGAAAAAAAAAAAAGGTACTGGCTGTCATCCACCCCCATGTCTGCTGCCCCAATTCTGGTGGTGAAATCTCTACACAGAAAGGTTAAAAAAAAAGGGGGGGGTAAAAACAAGAGGGTAAAAGGGGCATGTCATGAGGCAGTTGGCCATGACTTGATTTGAATGTGGCATTAATGTGTTTTCTTTTATAAAGCAGCACCCAGAATTCACACCTCCTCCACACTTGAGCCCAGACAAGAAGGGTGCGTGAAATGAGTGTGCGCCTCTGACCCGTCCTCTCCCATCCCCAGTATGTAAGAAACTTGCTCCCCTCAGATCTCAAGTCATGGGTGACTTGTTCCGGGGCCACAAAATCACAGGGCCCCAAAATTTCTTCAGAAATCGACTATTAAAAGCAAGATAAGGGATGCCATCGTCCCTGCAGATAAAGACGCTCTGCCCAGGAAGTCAGCCCAGAGCACATGCTCATTTTTTAGCTCACCCTTCAGTTGGAAAGGACAGTTGCTGCTTTTGGACTTGCTTAGAGCAATAACTTAATAAGCAGACCTGACAGAGAGATTGGAACACTCCACCTCCCCCTGGAATAGAGAGCCGGGCTGCTAATTTTGCCTATAGAGCATGTAGGCATTGGCTGGCCCACTCGACTGGCCCAGCCTTCTCTTCCTGGAATTCTAGCAAGGAACTGAAGGCAGAAGGATTGACTGCACCTGCCCAGGCAGCTGGACCCCAGCTTTGCCATTAAAAAAGTCTCTGCTAGAGTGAAATGGAACCTGCCTTCATTCCTGACTTACCTGTGGGGATGTAGAGATCTGAACCCTAGCTGCCCTGAGCTGCTGTGTGAGCTGGGCAAGTTATCACTCCACTGCCATGTCACCTGTGGAAGGGCCTTCCTGATGCCCAGCCCTGAGGTTGTCACAGTGAGAATGCCCATGCTGCAGCCAAGATGGAGGGCAGGAACTTGGCGAAGAGGCTAAGGGGATGGACTCTTATGTCTAAGTCCCTGATGATTTCTGCAGGGCTCCTCCCTCTTTCCTTCCCTTCCTTGTCTGTGTATATCTTCTATGTACTCATGTTCATGTCTGTGAGTACAGGCCACAGCACACGTGTGGAAGTCAGAGGATAACCTCAAGTATCCATCTTTACTGTCCACCTTGCTTGAGACATGGTCCTGTGTTTGCTGCTGCGTACACCAGGCCAGCTGGTCCGCTGGTAATTCTCCTGTCTGTGCTTCACAACTCACAGGTTGAGTGTTGAGACTGCAGATACCCACTATCGAGTCTGTCTTTATGTGGTTCTGTGGAGTCAAACTCAGAACCTCATACTAACACGTGCTTCATCCACTGAGCCATCTCCCCAGCCCCCAGTACTGATGAGTGGGATGAGTGAGCAAGGATATGAGTACAAGAGTGTGAGCTGATGGGAAAGAGGAAAAAAGAGACTTGGTTGGCCTAGGCATTGTGGCAGAAGATTCTGCTCTCACCTTTCTAACAGGCTTCACCAAAGAGTTAAAGTGTGAAGGTCATCTTCCCAAAAAACTACTGTCTGTGTTCAGTAGATTCCAAAAAGCAAAGGAAGGGGACCCGAGTGCGCAGCATGTGGTGTGGGGGGTGGGGGACGTCTCCCTTTTTGCACCTTGAAGCCCTGCTTCAGCGCCAGCCAATCACAGCCCTCCCTGATTTCCTAGGTAACCAGCAGCTTATTTCCCTCTTGACCTTCCTATGCAGGCTTCTCCTCCCCTCCCCCTCCATTGTTTTACTCCGGTTTCTGGAATAGAGAACCCAAGGGAAGATTAAGGAAATCCTTGGATTTGTAAAGTCAACTATTGGGAGGTCATGCCTGCCATTTCCCTGAAAAGCACTTCATCTACCAAATATTAATCAGATTAGAATGTACATCATCCTGAGCAAATCAGTGAATTATTGCTGTTACTTGAAAAATCAGTATGCCAGAGGCTGGGGGAGCTCCAGGATGTAGCTAGAGTTGTCATATCAAGAAGTGGATGTCCTTGTGTCCTGAGGGTCCTTAGCCTACACCTGACCTCCACAGCCCTCCAAGCATAGCCACCACTTGTATGGCACCTTGGGAGATTGAGAGGGCCTTGCCAGCTTTTGGTTCTTGTGTTTCTTTTTGATTGTGGTAAAATACTCGTGCATAGCAAAGCTGCCACTTTTACCACTTTAAAGTGTTAAGGGTGCTTATCTTGTGCATCTATCACCATCATCTCCAGAATTCTTTGCATCTTGCAAAGTAAGACTCTATCCCTCTTAAACAGCTCCTTATTCTCCCTACCCCCAGCCAATGGCAGCTACTATTCTATTTCAAGTCTTCATGGATTTGACTACTCTCATATAAGGACCTCAGAAGAGTCATACAAGGGCTGAGGAGGTGGCTCAGTTGATAACATGCTTGCTGAATTCAACCCCCAGAATCTATGCTTTAAAAAAGTATCTGATGTGCTTGAGGAGGTGGCTCAGTTGGTAACATGCTTGCTGAATTCAACCCCCAGAATCTATGCTTTAAAAAAGTATCTGATGTGCTTGCTTATAACTCCAGCACCAGGGAGGTGGAGACAGGCAGATCACTGGAATTCAGTGGTCAGCCAGCCTATGTACTTGACAAGTTCCAGGCCAACGAGAGACTCTGTCTCAAAAAAACAAGATGGATAGCATCTAAGGAACGGCACCCAGGGTTGGCCTCTGGACTGCGTACACACACAAACACAGAAATGATACAGTATTTGGCTTTTTATGGCTTTTTTATTCTCTTTTTTAAGTGGAAATTTTTTTTTGTCTTAGTAACTTCAAATATAGTATACTAATATTCTTACAAACCATTCAAACTATATAGAAGTATACAAAGTAGAAAAAAATGGTTTTTGTTTGGTTGGTTTGGTTTGATTTGGGTTTTTTGAGACAGGGTCTCATTATGCAGCCCTGGGTGACCTAGAACTCACTATGTAGACCAGGCTGGCCTTGATCTCACAGAGATTCGCCTGCCTCTGGAGTACTGGGACTACAGGTGTGCACCACCACGCCTGGTTTTCTTCAGGTCTTTTTGAGACAGGTCTCCCTGTAATCTCAGCTGGCCTAGAACTCACTGTGTAGATCAGGATGGCATCAGTCTCACAGAGATCTGCCTGCCTCTGCCTCCTGAGTGCTGGGATTAAAGGTGTGCACCACTGTACCCCGCCTCAAACTAGAAAATTTTAAACCAGCTTCTGAAAGTGGTTTGACTCTGGAGAGATTTCATCATAGATTCAAAGAAACTCAATAAATACCTGAAATGAAGAGATACTTCCTGAAATCAACAGTGAAGATGAATTCAACCAAAAAAATCAACAGAGCCATATTAGGAAGTTAGAAGAAGGTAGAGAGGAATATGGGAGTTGAGAAAACCCTGCTTTTCCTGTTTGAGTTTCATGTCAGAACTGTGTGTGTATGCTCAGCTGTATGCATGTACACTTGCAGAGAGATATCTGAAGAAGTTTGTGAGTATTTACTTCTGCAGAATAGAATTTGGTGTCATAGGGTGGGAAAATAACTGCTGGGTTTGACTCTAAGCTTTGAGAACCACAAAGCCTTTCATGTATTTTCTGCTTCCCCAGATTGGAATAAAGCTAAAAGAAATAAAATGTAACACACCCATATTTGAAGATAAAATTCTCTTGAAAAGTTTATTATTAATAGTAGTAAATCACTCAGCCTTCCATATTTGTAAAGTTTTTTACTTAAAGATTGAATTTATTTGAGGAATTGATATGTAAACCAATCAGAGATGAATATAGCTTTTAGAATAAACTTCTTAAATAATTCTTCAAAAGCCTTTTAAAAATGGGAAGGCAATAGCATTACTAAGATAGTTTCTTTTCCTATTCTAAAATTGCCTTTTAAGAGTATTACTAGTAAATATTGATTTTTAAAAATTTTATTTTTATATATGTGAGGGGGTATGCATGTAAGTACAGGTACTCATGGAGGTCAGAAGAAGGCATTTGATCCCCTGGAGCTGGGGTTAGAGGCAGTTGTGAGCTGTCCAGTGTGGGTACTGGGAAATGAACTCTGATCCTCTATAAGAACAGTTTGGGCCATCTCCAGCCACCTTTTTTTTTAAATAAAAAGAACAGGTTGAGGATTCTTATTCAAAATGCTTTGGAACACCAACTTTTTATATTTGGGGATTATTTTTTAAATAATATTCCAGATATTGAGAATAATGGGTTATCTTAGGGATGAAACCCAAATCTAAACATGAAATTCGTTTATTTTTCATATAATCCTTATACATATAGCCTGAAGATTTAAAACTTTGTGTGTCTGTGCATGTACATACATGAGATGTATAAGTGGGTGTGTGTGCCGCCACGCACATGTGAAGGTCAGAAGACAAGTTTATGAAGTGAATTCTTTCCTTCCACCTTTACCTGGGTCCTAGGGATCGAACTTTGGTTGCCAGACTTGTGTGGCAAGCACCTGAGCCATCTCACCAGCTCTTGAAGATAACTGTATACCATGCTGTAAATAATATTCACATGAAATCACATTTCCTGGTGTGAAATTTTCCACTTGATGTATCATGTCAGCTCTCAAAGGTTTGGAGTTTAGAGCATTTTGTATTTTGCATTTTTGAATAAAGGATACTGAACCTGGGCTCTGTTAAAGCACTATAGAAACATGATACTTTAAAATTATATTTTAGAATTTCCTATTAATTATATTGTAGTAAAAAGCCTTTGTTGTTGGGGCTGGAGAGATGGCTCAGCAGTAAAGAGCACTGGCTGCTCTTGCAGAGGACCTGGGTTCGAGTCCCAGCACCCACATGGCAGCTAACAACTGTCCATAACTACAGTTCTAGGAGAGCCAATGCCTTCTTCTGACCTCTGTAGGCATTGCATGGCACGGGTGCACTTACATACTTGTAGACAGTATACTCATGCACATAAAATAAAAGTAATTAATAAAATATATTTTTAAGAAAACTATTGTTAAGTGGCTCAAACTCTAAAAATAATGTTTAGTCCCTGACTGAATTTTTTATTTTTATTTATTTCTTTATCTTATTTGCTAATTTATAGTTATTCATTCATTTTCTGGCGGTTCTAGGATGGAACCCAAGGCTGGCACATACTGAGCAAATTCTCTACCACTAAGCTACCCTGCCTTTCCTCCAACTGAGCTTTCGACTCTAAATGTATTATTTTAATGATACTGACACGAATATAAAGCTGATTGCAGAGTTCCTCCTCATCACTGAAATGTGTGCTTATCTTTTCCCTGAGAGCCTTGAACCCTCTGATGTGGAGAGACCCTTTAAACAGGCTTCCACTTGTCTCGCCCTTCAGTTTTGGCTTGTGGGAATACTGTATCCTGACACACTGTCACAGCAGGCTCCTCACATTTTCACTGTCCCCTCCACTGGTCATTCTTCCTCTGGCACAGGAATTTCTTTTCTCTTTCCTCTTTTCCTTTCTTCTTTGGAGTCATCTTCGCTGAGCATCCTGAGGCTTCTGGAAGCAGTCACACCTGCAGATGTACTCTGCCACTCTCTGCTTGTCTGGCTGCACTTGTCTGCCTCAGTGTGCGTTTGCCAAGAACAAGGAGTTCTTGACCCTAGTATCATTGAGTTCATAGTTCTTTCCTGTCTGTGCGCCTATTGTGTTTGTTGGTCTTTATTGCACTTTTTTTTTAAAAAAACTGAGTTTTGCTAAGGTTGCACAGGATAGCCTTCAACTCCCTATCTCCTTGCTTCAGCTTCCTGAGTGCTGAGATTACAGGCATGCACCATCATGCCCAGCCACAAAGCCCATCATTGACTTTTTTGAAGAACACATATCTCCTCCTTGGTTCTAGTAAAATGGTCTTTATTTGGTCTCTGTCTGACTTGTGTTTTTGAGAATACTAAGGTTCTGCCTTCTGGCTGGAATATGACTTAGGTGATACTTGTCCTTTTCAATATACAATGTTGAAAGCCCCAAGATGTACGCCTCAGTCCCTCCCAAATTCATTTTGGTTGCTTGGGTAAGATGCTGGCCATCTTCTCCACTATAGGATTATTCACCCTTCTTTATGGGTTCTAAGCAACCCCTGGGGAGACACTTGGGGATCATGCACCTCTTCAGAATTCCCTTAGACTGGGCACTGGTTGCTAATTTTCACCTGATCCAGTGTTTACCATGATGGTCACAAAATGATGACTTTCCAGCAGCAGCCTGTCCACGTTTGACAGTCAGCCCTTGTCATTCCACTGTAAGCAAGTCCCCTTCTCCCCAGGCAGTGATTTATCTCCTATCGGCATTGACTCCCATTTTTTAATGGTTTATATTCCATTGCTGTATTTAATTACTTTGGTGCTCAGATTGTCCCAGAGTTGGCCCTTGGGAGCCTTTTCAAGCTGGTTGCACTGTCCTTGTGAAAAGCCCCCATCATTTTTGGTTTTTTAGCACTTCTTGACGTAAGATATTTACTCCATGTTCACCTCATCTCTCCTCTGCCCATCCCTGGAATGAGATGTTTGTCTGGAAACTGCTGCTTCCTCTCTGTGGGCAGTAGACTGAAAGACCAAGATCTGGGCACCAAATAGTCTCATTGTCCCTGGGATGTCTTTGCTTTGTGGTCCTTACAGTAGACAGAACCAGGACATATATGCATCATTATTTTCACATGTATTCATATGTGCACATACAAACATGGATAGGCCTGTTTTAAAAGATGTAAGTTTACACTAATACATCCTATTCCAATCCATTTCCACATTTCTTGGCTTTTCCATTATGTTTTTGTCCCCAGTGAAATCCTTGGCTTTCTATATCAACACAGTTATTTGCTCAGTCCTGTAATAAACCAAAAAAGCTTCAGAATTGTATCACTCAGAATTATGTATTGTTTAGTAAATAATCAGGTTAAACATTTCTCTTTTTTCTCAGTTTAGTATTGTTGTTGATTGAATTTCCTTTTTGAGAATGTTTTAAATTTATTTTTTGATAGGTTCATACATGTATACAATGTACCTTGATCCATTTCCACTCCCATTAATTTCCCTTTTAAAGTATACTCTATAGGGGCTAGAGAGAAGGCTCAGCAGTTAAGAGCACTGACTGCTCTTGCAGAGGAGGGCTTTGATTCCCAGCACCCACAAGGCGGCTATGAACCGTCCTTAACTCCAGTTCAAGGGAAATCCAAAGCCCTTTTCTAACCTCCGCGGCATTGCATGACACAGGTGCACTCACATACATGCAGGGAATACACTCATACACATAAAATAAAAATAATAAATGTAATATTTTTAAAAAATAAAAAAATAAAATACACTGTATATTAAGTCAGAACTGTTCAGAAAGATATGTTGAAAAAAAGAGTCCTTCCCTCCCACCCCGTCATCATCATTGCTAAAAGTGTCTTGTGTGTGTGTGTGTGTGTGTGTGTGTGTGTGTGTGCGTGCTCCCAAAAATAGCCGCAGATTTAGCGAGCTGTGAAGGCATATGCCTGAAATCTCAACACTTAGAGGACTATGGCAGGAGGATCTCTGGTTTGAGGCCTAGACTACATTATGAGACCCTGCCTCAAAAAAGTGTCTTTGCTTTTCCCACTCTTTTTTTTAAAAACAAAAAACAAAACATTTTTATTTTATGTGAGTGTTTTGTCTGCATTTAACACATTTATTTTATGTGAGTGTTTTGTCTGCATTTGTCTGGCATCAGATTCCCTAGAACTGGAGTTACAGACTGTTGTTAGCTGCCATGTGGGTGCTGGGAACTGAATCCAGGTCCTCTGCAAGAGCAGCCAGTACTCTTAACCACTGAGCCATCTCTCTAGCCCCCTGCTCTTCTCTCTTGCACAAGCATACTGTCTGCAGTCTTGGCACTTTCCTCTCTTTGCCTAGCTGCCACGCTGCTGTTCCCCATGAGTCCCCAGAGCTCCTCATTCCTTTGTACAGCCAGCCACACCGGGGTAGCACCATATTTTATTCATCTTTATTGTATCTTTGCATGGACAGTTAGGGATGTTGCAGCACTTTGGGATTACAGGAATCCTGTCATGAGTATCTTTACCCATGTGCAAATTCACATTATTGGAGGGGTGTCTTTTAGGTCAATTGCTACAAGCAGGACTACAACTAGATTGGTGAGAACAACTCTAACTTTCCTTTAAATTGCTTTTAAGTGAAAAAAAGTGAGATAGTTCAGATAAAATGGCTAAATATGGTTGAGGGGGTGTATGGCTCAGTGGTTGCCTGGCATGATCAAGGATCTGGGTTCTATCCTAGCACTACAAATTAATTTTAAAAAAGAATTAACAAGTGTGCTTTAGTTATTTTTCTCATTGTTATAACCAAATGCCCAACAGGAAGCAACTTAAAGGAATAAACGTTTATTTTATTTTGACTCATAGTTCTAGGGACTACAGTCCTATCATGACAGGGCAGGTATGATGCAGGAATGGAAGGCATCTTCTCACATTTCATCTGTAGTCAGAAAGCACAGCTGAAAGTACCATAAAATGGTACTGCCCACACTTAGGGTGAGTCTTCCCACCCCAATTAACCCAGTGTAGAAATTCCTTCACAGACTTGCCCCATAAATTTATGTCTTCTGTGATTGTAGATCATGTCAAATTGACAATACTAACCATCATACCAGCAATATAGGCAGCACACATGCAGAAATCATAAAGGCAAGGGCTCGGGTGATGGCTTAGTTGATAAAGTGCTTGCTGTGTAAACATGAGGACCTGAGTTCAGATCCCAAGCACTCCTGTAAAAAGCTGGGAATGGCAATGTATGCTTGTAACCCCTACACTGAGGGGACTGGAGACAGGAGGACCACTGGTACTTGCTAGCCAAATTGGTGAGTTCCAGGTTCAACAAAAGACCCTGCCTCAGCTCGGTGTGATGGCACACGCCTTTAGTCCAAGCACAGAGGCAGGTGGATCTCTGTGAGTTCAAGGCCAGCAGCCTGGTCGACATAGTGAGTTACAAGCCAGCTGGGGCTACAGGGAGACCCTGTCTCAAAAAGACAAAAAAAAAAAAAAGTTCCTATCTTGAAAAATTTAAGTGGAGAAGTCAGGAAGACACTGATATCAGCCTCTAGACTCTATAGGCACCCCACCACACATACATAAACAATCATAAAGGAAAACAAATGACATCAGCCTCTAGTCTCTACAGACATGCATAGGCATGCACACTCCCCTCACATGCACAACCATAAAGGCAAGCAAATGACTGAAGCTTGAACAGAAGAGCTAAATGATCACTGAAGTCCCTCTAAACTCTGTTCTGCTGAAGACTGCTATACAGTCTCAACACCTAATAAATATTCCAGGTTCCACAAACCTTATCAGGTTAAATGATGGGACATTTTTTTAAATGAGTCATTTAGGGCTGGAAAGATGGCACAGCTACACACTAGCAATGTGTCATGAGTTCAAATCCCCAACAGCCACATTAAAAAGCCATATGTGACCATGCCCACCCTTATAACCCCAGTGCTGTGGGGAGACAGAGACAGGAGGATCCCTAGGGCTTGTTAGCAGCCAGTTTAGCTTCAAATTCAGTGACAGACCCTGTCTCAAATATGATGGAGAGTGGTAGAGCAGGATACCCAATATCTTCCTCTGGGCTCTATATACGCACATGGGCATGTACCCACACACATATCCATACACCACACACATACACATAGAAAATACGTATTTAAAATTTTAAAAAGAGCCAATTACATCAACATAAGCCATTCCTGTTTAAACAAAAGCATGGCTGGTGGGGATGGGATAGCTGAGGTTTAGATAGAGTCTGTGAGTTGCCATCAGCAGTGTCTGTGGCCATTGATGGCAGTCTGTCCACAGGAGCCCACTGGGCTGCTTGGCCCACTAGGCTGCTTGCCTTGGTGGTAGCAATGTGTCTTATGCACCCTGGGAGGGAAGCTGGCTGTCCTGCAATGAGTGCAGTGTCAGCAGGGATGGTCAGGGTAGAGATAGAAGGCAATACAGAACCACTTAGATATTCTGGTGTGGCATAAAGAGAGGTTCACTATGACCCCTAATCATTAGGAAAGATCACAACCTCTTCAACAACCTCTTGGAGTTTTTTGGGTGTTTTGTTATTTTTCTTTCCTTTTTTTTCTGTTTTTTAGGTTTCTTAAAAATTTTTAATTGAATTTTTGTGTATTTCATACATAAAATCATCTTTATACCCCTTTCCCCCTTCCCCTTTGGCACCCTCCCATACCACCACCCCCCTACACACATTCTGTTCATACATTCTTTCATTTGTATTAAGGCCTATTTTGTAAATTAGTGTCCCGAGATGTCCCTCAGTGCAAGTTCATCCACCAGGGTTTAGTCAACCTATCTAGTGTCTCTCCCTTCAAGAAGATCAGCTCTTCCTCACCCAGCAGTAATCGGCTGCCAATAATTTTTTGACTAAGATTGGGGCTTGCTGTTCATTTCCACAGTTCTGTTCTGGGTTTTTGTCTGCCTAAGTTTGCATGGGTCTTGTGCATGCTGACACCATTGCTGTAGGTTTGTATGAGAAGGGTCCCAGGCACCTTGTAGGACTATTTCCATATGGTCACATCTCCTCCCTGGCTCTTACAATCTTTCTGCCCCCCCCCTCCTCAATGGTCCCTGAGCACTGGGTGGGTGGACCTCAATATAGGAGTCCTGTACAAGGACTCACACTCTGTCTACTCTTATTCTCTGCATTTTGGCCATGTGTGGCCTTTTGTGTTCCTGGCCCCCTTGCATGAGGGAGCTTCATTGATGAGAATTGAAAGATGCATTATTGTTTCCTTCATCCCTTGTTCTGTGTTCCGTGAGCCTTAGGAATAGTGGTTACATCCTAGATGTGCCACTTAGGCTTGGGCAAGTCACAGAGAATCTCTGTGTGTGACCAGTGGTATAATTCTGTAATAATCTCTGTTGAAAAAGGAGCTACTTTGATGGGTGGTGGCTAGGATACTTGTCTGTAAATTTAAGGATCCAAATTTTGCACATAGTAAAAAAAATACATTAGTCCAGGGGTATGAGAGCCTTGGGGTTTTCTATAGGATCTATGACCTCTCCACCTATGTATATTTGGCTAGGTTTACAGTACCAGACATGAGTTTCCTCCCATTGAGTGGGTTTTAAGCCCAGTTAGGTAGCTGTTGATTACCCCCAAGATAAAAGTGCCACCACTACCCCAATGTCATTTGCTGTGCTGGCCATTGATGTGGTTTTTAGGCCTTGAATAGCCCCTCACTAGGACGTTCTTAATCTTCAAGGCTCACATCTGGAATACGGTCAGGTGGAGAAGGAATCAGCACCTGTAGCACCCACTCAGATATGCAGGATGTAGTGTGGATTCTTTCCTACCCACCCTCCACATGACTGGGGGTGCCTTGCATTTAATGAAGAGGGGCACCTTGGTTCCCACTACCCACTGGCTGACCCACCACCGAGGGAGAAATATAGCTAAGATGAGGAGAGGGGCTGGAAGGAAATGCTATCTCTATCATAGAAGACCAATGGAAATTAAATTTGTTACTGACTGTCTTGTATAAGATCTAACAAAGTAAGCTAGATCTTTAGCCCATCTTTTAATTGGGTCATTTGCTTTCTTGCTTTTTTGTTTTGTTGTTGTTGTTTTGAGTTCTTTATATATTTTGGATGTTAAACCTCTGTCAGATGTGTCACTGGTGAAGATTTTTTCCCATTCTGTGGGTTTTCTCTTTCTTGATTGTTTCTTTTGCTGTACAGAAGCTTTTTAGTTTAATGAGGTCCCACTTGTTGATTGTTGACCTTAATTCCTGAGCAAATGGTGTCTAATTTAGAAAGTCCTTTCCTACATCTGTATCTTGAAGGTTACTGCCAATGTTTTCCTCTGATAGTTTCAGAGTTTCCAGTTTCACATTGGGGTCTTTGATCTGTTAGGAGTTGACTTTTGTGCAATGTGAAAGATAAGAATCTAGTTTCATTATTCTACAGCTGGAGATCCAATTTTGCCAGGACTATTTGTTGAAGATGTTCTTTCCTCCATTTGTTCTTGGCACCTTTGTCAAATATCAGGTGGCTGAAATTGCATATACTCAGGTTTGAGTCTTCAATGATTTCAACAAGATTATTGTGGAGTCCATTTCAGAGCAGTAATAAACTAGGGAAACCCTCTCCCCAAAAGCCATTTCTACTACCATACCCAAGTGCCTTTCATACAGAGGCAGGGAGCTGGTGGACCCCAGGGGAGAACCTGCACTTTAAGATCTGTCTGGATAAAGTAAGAACTGATTTACACTTATCTGGGAAGTTAATCTGAGCAGAACAGCTCATTCCTTGGCTGTGCTGGCTGGAAGAGAACTCAGTGGAAGTTGGTGTTGTGCAGCTGGGAGCAGAGGGTGACACAGTCAGGCTTTGAAGCCTGGACCTGCACCAGGACATGACATGAGCTAGGACAAGCCACTCCTTGCTTTGAATGCCATATTTCTGGGTGAGGAGCAGGAAACTGTGCTGACTTTTGCTACATGTTCTGGGTATATGAGGAGCCACTGCACTTCTGGCTTGCTCTTTGCTCAGATACAGTGGCCAGGGTTAGAACCAACAAAACAGATTCAGGCAGCTTTATTGTGAGGTCCCATATAATTGCAGGAAGGAACCTCTGGAATGCCAGAGTGACTGTAAGGGCAGAGACATTTGGTATTCACCCACCTTCACCTGGAGGCATCCTGTGCTCACCTACCCTCCCCCATGGTGACATGCCCTGAAAAACTGCCCTCAAATTCATCACGATTGAGGATACGGCTCAGCAATAGAACGCTTGCCCCAGCATGCACAGGTCCCTGGGTTCCATCCTTAGCCCTGCAAGAAACAAAACAGAACAACAAAATTATTGAGTCACTTAAAAAAAAAAAACAAAACTGCTTGACCAACAGCAAACTGGATGTCTTTAACTCTCTGCTCCAGAATCCAGTGGTATCCAGGGACAGGAAAAGGCCCCTTTCCAAGGGGACAGCTATGATGTGGTGTCTTGGCCTTCACATCAGACACTGGAACTTGGCCCTGTGACTTTGGGGAGTCCTGAGAGCTGTGTTCCCACCCTTTCAGCTAGGCAGGGTGGAGGTGTGCCAAGAGAAGTGAACTCATGGTGTATGGAAAGCGGGCCTGAGACCACCAGGCAGAGGTCAGAGGCCATGGGCAAAGGGAGCCTAGCATCAGAGTTTGGTAAACTTCAGATGTCTTTGATGGCATGCTTTCTCAGTAAACACAGACACATACAAAATACAAGTCTGTGTCTCCCAAAGACACACAAATTATAAATTACACACATATCACTGTGCTAATGTTATATACAGTATAAGGCAAACAAAATAGCTACTTGAAGGATAAGGAAAAGACCCACCACCCAATGAATCCTCTTACACCCCACTCTAGGTAAGCCTGGGATGGTGTAAAGGGACTGGGTGCTGAAGAGGGCCGGTAGAACAGCAAGGAAAATAAAGTGCCTAACACAGGGTTAGCACTACCTCCCTGTGATGCCACAGCCAAGTAATGCCTGACTGCTGGCTACCCAGTAGTTTTCTATGAATGGACTCACTTGTTTGTTTCTTAAATTTAGCCTCATTCTAAACAATCATGTGCACAAAAAAAGTTGGCTTTCTGTGCAACTTGAATTGTTTGCTAATGCCAATTAAGATAAATGCAAATCACCCAGAGAGAACACTTGCCTACATACCACCTTGAAGATGACTTGTTGGCTCCCAACTGTGTGATGGGGCCTACCCTTTGGGAGAACTTGATCTGTAATCTGGCTTCAGAATAGGTGAGGAAGGCAGAGTGCTCCCCAGAGTGAGCCTCCAAAGGCCCTGGTCTTATGGGGATATATGTACGGTGTGCTCCTTCATGTCAGAGACTGGCTACAGATGCATCATGCTACCAGAGTCCAGGGATAGTAGGATGACACCTCCCTACAAGAGCATTTCGTGGCAGGTCAATTGCAGACTGTTGGGCTATGGACTACCCCTACCACATGCTGTAGCTGCTACAACCCATTGCTGCTGCCACAACTTCCTGGGTTGCGCTGGACCTAGACAGTGATCCATTTGCACATTCAAGAGGTTCATGCTGTGCACCTGCTCTGTGCCAAGCACTGGGCTAGTGCTGGGGAGGCAGGAAGAAAGAACAAAACAAGGTAGCTGTGCTTATGAAGCCTACGGCCTAGTTGAGGAAGGCCAACAGCAAGCAAGCAAAACAACAGAATATAAATGCAGGTGGCTAGAGATGCCATGGAGTTGAAACAAGGTGAAAAAGAGAGAAAGAACACATTTCCTTTGTAGAATTCCAAATAATTTATGCAGATAGGATTGGGGGTATGGTTCAGTGGCAGGGTGTTTTGCCTAGCATGCTCAAAGCCCTGGGTCTGAGCTCTAGCACTTCAAACAACAGCAACAGCAAAAATAATGTATGCAGGAAATGGAACCTAACTCCTCATTCTTTACATCTGTCCTTAGTGACATCCTTCACAGAGTATGGCATGGAAGGAGAAAGAGTAGCTTGACTGGGAAGAAACCTGGTATTAGCATGGCTAGTAGAGAACTGACACCCTGTCCCAGGTTTGTCAGTATGTCACAAGAAGGGCACCCCTCTGTCGTCTTCAGAAAATAATCAGACCAACTCCAGCTCTGGGAGTCCTCAAAATGTCTGACCAGGGCCCCCACACTGCCAATATCATTAAAATCAAGGAAAGTCTGAAAAACTATCACAGCTCAGCAGAGCCTCAGCATGATGACTTGCTATAACAGGATCCTGGAACAGAAAAAGGACATTGAGGAAAGGAGTGAAATCTGAACAAATTTTGCAGTTTAGTTAGTATATATCTGAAAATACTTAAGAAGAAAAACAGGTGGAGAGTGACCAGGGCATCTCCAAGGAGGTGACATTTGAGCTGAGCCTTGGAGGATGTAAGTGAGTCATATCCGCATCTGAAGGGGAAAAAAAAAGTCTTGGGGAAGAAGCAGCTTAGGCTATTTGAGAGCCAGCAAGAAGCCAGAGTGGGGAGCCAGCAAGGCAGAGAAGGCCAGAAGGTGAGATCAGAGGCAGATAAGGCCAAGCGTGGGAGGCCTTAGACCATGGTGTGGATTGTTTGGATTTCATCCTGAGTGTGAGGAGAAGCCATTGGGACTTTTGAACAGAAGAGGGGCATTAGCTAATTTCCACTTAAGATCACTTGGATTTGTGTGGAGAGTGAATAATGAGGGCAGAAGGGAAAGTAGAGGCCAGTTAGGCGACCTGTATGTGCCAACAGATACCTGTATGTGACAGGGGAGCTGTGGCCAGCCCAGGGGAATCCAGCACCTGCTTTCCAAGGGCTGCCTGAGAAAGTCTTCACCCACATGATAATGACTCTGATGACATCTGGAGGCATAGTCTCTGTCTTGAATTCTAGGTGTTTCTCTTTAGAGTCCTTAATGTCTAAAAATAAAAATGCACACTGTGCTTAAGTAGGTTACTATAAGTTGCTCTTCCATAATTGGGAAAAACCCAAATGAGGTTTCTAATCTGTCTCTGCCTTCCAGAAGCTGTGAGTGGAAAGGGAGGCACATGGCCTCCATCCTGTCAAAGCTGTTTCTGAAGTGTAAAGAGCTTCAGAGGAGCTCCAATGAGTTAGGTCAGGACTTACTAGCCACATGTGGCTCCTGAGCCACCTCCAGCCCTTTGGGAAGGGTGGTAACAGTCGAGTGAAGTTTCTTAAAATCATGAAATAAAAATAAATGATTGCCCTGTGCATTTTGTTGTATAAGTCAGGGCTCACTGTCTTGGTGTTGCCCAGATGGATGGAGAGAACAGTCTGGCCCAGTCTGGTTTTTGCCTCCATGTTGCTCATGTCCAGGTCCTGCTGTTGAGCACATGCTTGATGTGTCTGGGGTAGTTCATACATGCTTTGTCTACAACTTGAGTATGCCTGGGAGTCCCAGTCCAAGGTGTAGGCTGTTCTCACCAATCTCCATGTTCACTTCCAGAGATTGAGATGGTGATCATGGAGCGCAGCAAGCTCTTGGAGCTGACCGCTGGCACCTCAGTACAGGAACAGAACACCACAGACGAGGAGAAGAGTGCTGCCGCCACGAGTTCTGAGAGTGCACAGTGGACCAGGTAGGTGCCCAGGGTACTACTGGGCAGCCACTCAGGCTGGGAGGTTGAGCGTATGGTCAGGACTTCCTCCTGCCCACTAATGACTGTGCAGTTTCCCTTTGTTCTTTCTCTCTGCTCCAGCCTTGGTCCACCCACAGGCACCAGCTCTTGAGGGGCACAAGGGCAGAGCTGGCCTGCAACACTTCTTCATCTTCACCCTTTAGAAAGATGGCCAGGACAGGTCACCAATACCCAGGAGTGCTTGGCAGCTAGGTTGGGCCCAAAGGCTTGGGCCATGCCTCGCAAGGCTGCTCCCAGGATGGTTCCCTGGCGGGTGTTGAGACTCCCACTTCATCCCCTCACTACCGTGCATGCCTTTATCTGGAGGGTCCATGGCATAGAACCACCACAATACACTGCCGCCGTCCACCCTAGGCTCTTGCCCGGACATTCATCTCCAGGATAGCCTATGAAGCTGATCTCAAACTTCTTGATACACATTTCCTGCAGCCTTGCTGAGGCTCACCTATGCAGCATGGAGTTGCTTCCAGAATCAGTAGTGAGCTGTTAGGGACATCTTCATTTCAGAGTTGTTTCCTCACCTATTAAGTTGTCCTACCACACAGGCCCCAGCAACAGCTTTCTGGAGATACATCTTAGTGTTAATGTTAACACAGGCATGGAGATACAGCTTCTCTGTCTCCCTGTGGGACATTGGCTTCTTGATACCTCAAGGTGAGGCCAGGAACACAATGCCCCTTCCATTCATGAGCCCAACTTAAAGAGAAGCACTGAAGTCCACTTATTTTCAGGTGATGCAGGACCTCTATCACACTAGGCAAGTAAGTGCTCTGTGACTGCACTACATTTCCAACTCTTGTTTTTCTTCTTTGTTTGGCAAATGTTTCCGTTGTCTAACAGAGGGGATTAATTTGTATCACATGTGCAAGAGAGTTTTTAGTTTTTGTTAACTAAAAAACATTTGCTCACATGTATAGTCTGTCATTTGTAACCTGTAAGGAAACTTTTTATTTTGTTTAACAACAACAACAACAAACTGTAACTCCTGAGCTCTGAAAATGAAGGAAGTCATTCTAAGCACAGAAAAGACAGTCAGATGCCTGGCCCAGCATTAGTTAGAATATGAATAATTGGAAAAACCACAAATGACGAACAGTAGAGGATGCTTAAACAAATGAAGACGTATGTGCTTAAAGAACACTAGCTGCTCCTTTATGTGACTATGTGATGATGTGTTCAGGTTATTAGGATCAAATACACGGAAATATCGTGATATAATATATTATAGCTTTGTGAAAGTAAAAAAAAAAATCTGTGGTTCCCCCCACCATAAGAAAGAGATCAAGATGTTATGTTTGATTATTGGGGTCGATAACTTCTTTTTTCCCGAATTTTAGAGAACAGGGGTTTTTCTTAGAGTTCATTGAGGTTCCTTTTAACCTTAGATGACTAACTGGTGGCTTTGACCGCGGCTTTCTAATTAGTGGAAGGTGACTCGTGTGTCTGATGTTAGGCAGCCAGCACGTCTGGACCCAGGTCCCTGCTTGTTCCTGAAACTAAGGCCAGGGAAAAAGCTGGTCAAGAAGACAGGTGCATCTCCTGAGCCACAGTACCTGAGACTGACAGCACCTCTAGCTTCCATTTCCTAGCACTGAGTCTGGGAATCATGAAAGGGTGAAGGCAGATGGCCATTTGTTTACCAGGACATCAGGACCTTGACATCAATCTACTTGTTAAAGAAACTGGAATTACTCTGCTAGTCCCTGAACAAGGCCCTGCCTGCTCTCAGGTTAAGTACAGACAAAAAAACAAACAAAAGAAGCCAACCTTTTTTTTTTTTTTTTTTTTTTTTTTTGAGACAGGGTCTTACTATCTAGCCCTGGCTAGCCTAGAACTCATTATGTAGACCAGCCAAGCTGGCCTCAAACTCACAAAGATCTGCTTGCCTCTGCCTCCTGAGTGCTGGGATTAAAGGCATGTTGACACCAGTCTCAGGTCAACAAACAACCTTTAAAAGACAGGTGGTAGCCTATCCTCAGGCCTCTCCGGGTGGGTCCATCGCGGAGCCTTCCACGCATTGACTCCCCCAGCCTCATTCGCCCTTCCATCTCCACTGCTGTTCTCTGCTCCTGGTTTGGGCCCTGCGCCATTCCTGGTCTTGGGTCCCCAGACACCTGGGGAACTGGTGCTGCTTCCTGATGTTTTTCGACCGGGCCAGCTTGGTGCCTTCCTTGGGCCCCAGGAGCACTGCTTCCACAGGACCTGGCCCCACCCTCACCTCTCCCTCCCAGACCTGCAACACTGGCTAACTCTCCTGGCCCATTCTCCCGCCCTCAGGCCTTTCTGGGGGTAAGTCTACCTTGCAGCCCTCCACGCCTTGACTCCACCAGCCATGCTCACCATTCCATCTCCCCCGCTGTTCTCTACTCCTAGCTTGGGCCCTGTGCCATTCCTAGTCTTGGGGCCCCAGACACCTGGGGAGCCACTGCTGATTCCTGACCCTGTTCACCGCCACAGGCTTGGTGCCTTCCTTGGGCCCCAGGAGCACTGCTTCCACAGGACCTGGCCCCACCCTCACCTCTCCCT
>NW_008335297.1:4783980-4803806 GCF_000622305.1 Nannospalax galili | reverse complement strand
CACATATTACTAAGGTGCATTTCAAAGGCTTTTGAGACATAAAGAGGATTTTCAGAAAATAGAAAAAAGAAGATTGTATTTCTTTTTCCATCCCTTCGACACTTCCTGACTAGTTCTCGTCTTGAAAAAAGACACCTGCATAAACTTTGTCACTTCCACAGAAGTAGGGGAGAGACCAGTCTTATTTCTCAGTGGTTAGTGGGCCCACAACTTTTACACTGTCAGCCTGTCTTGCAGTGCTGTGTTCTGAAGCCCAGAGCAGCTGAGGTATAAAGAATGGGAAATATTATTCCAGGATGGGTTATATTAGGACTATTAATTTCCATATTTCTCATGATAATGATATTCTCCTCTAAGAAGTGGATGAATGGCACTGATAATGCTCAAAATAGCTGGGGCAGCCCATTCCCCATGAACACTGTAGGCAACAGGGACCCATTAGTTAAAGCAGCGTTTCATAATTTAAGGAGAACCCGCCGGTTGGGTATCTTCCACTTCTGCATATTTTATAGTAATGGAATATTTTTAGACAAAAGTATAAATAAAAGATGTCCCTGGGTTTTTGAAAAAAAAAAATAATAAAAGACAGGTGGTACATTCAGAATATGTGAAAACTCCAGAAATGTAAAGAAGGATAAGACTATGATCCCAGGTGTTATTACTTTATTTCTTACCAACTTTTTCAGTGCTGGCTTTCTGGGACACCCCTTTTCCCTGGTTCATGCCTACCATTTTTATTCTTCCTTTTGCTATCTAATACCAAACCCCAACATCATTATCCTGTTAGTAAGCAGAATAATTAGTGACTTCTTAATACTTCATCTCATACTTAAAGATAGCTCATCCATGCAGCCCTCCCTGTGTTTACTGTGCCTGATTATTCATATTATTCCCAAGTGCAACTATAACCCAAATTTCAAGCAGCTGGTTTACAAGGAAATGTTTTATACTTTACCCTACTCTCAAATTGGCAGAATTATTGCTGGACACTGACAGCAACCCAAACTACACACAGCAAAGCTGTGAACCTGTCTGCATGGTGGAGCCCCATCCCAGGTGCCAGAAAAATAGAGACTGAATATCAGTATCCCCCTTAAGCTTTTTCTTTAAATTTTTGTGTCATATGTTTATTTGAAGTGTTATGACAAGTACATTTTCATTACTTCATTTTCATTTTTCAATTTAATATTTTGTATTGATGATGCATTTTGGAGTTGAAGATTCAAAACAGGGAGCTGGGAGTATGACTCAACAGTAGAACACTTGCCTGGCATCCTGAGGGCCCTCAACTCCAGCACTGCCCTCCACTTCACAAAAGTATACAAAATTCAAGACGGTATGAAAGATTATTTAGTCAACAGTCTCATTTTTACTTCTCATAAATAGCCCACATTGATAATAGCTGTGAGTCCTTCCAGGAGTTAAATTCATCCTTGCTTATTCACTGCAGTATTCTGCTCTCTTGGCCTCAACCTGGCACTCAGAGGGGCTACCTTAGATGGGATCAGAGTCTACTACCTCCAGGCCTGCTCTATACATACTCTGTTATCTATTGTTAAAGCACCCTGCCAAACTAGACCCTGCCCTGGGAAGGGCAGCATTTGGGGTGTGGGGTTCCCATATTGCAGCTGCTCTTTATACCATACCCACAGAGCATAGGATGTAAGAGACTTCAGTATCAGTTCTTCCAGTCCAGGAACATTAGTCCAAGAAGTTGCTGGGCCAGGACCTTGCCAAAATAAAATCATGAAATGGCCTTGAATTTCTTTTGTTGGTGGTGGTGGTGGTCTTTTTGAGACAGGGTCTCCCTGTAGCCCCAGCTGGCCTAGAACTCACTACCTAGACCAGGCTGGCCTCAAACTCACAGAGATCCGCCTGCCTCTGCCTCCTGAGTGCTGGAATTAAAGACCTGCACCACCATGTCCAGCTCTCCTTGAAATTTTAAATCTAGCAATCAAATAGTGCTTGAGTGGGTGCTGAGGGCCTTCTAATCAGCCTTGGCTTGAGTCTTCACCGTCAACCTCCCAGGTTTGAATGTTTCCATACAGTTGGGGAGGTGGGACACTTAAGGAACTTGCCAAGGGGTTTGTACCAAAAAGAGGGAAATCAGCATTTAAACCCAGGTGGTCTGACTACAATACCTATGCTTTCTTAAACATATTCACATTGCTGTTTGTGTCTTGGTGGTGGTGTCAGTCTATTTTGATGTCTATTTTGTTTTCTTTATTCTCTCTATCATCCTTTTAAAGTGATGGTATATGTCTGTGCTCTCTCTGCCAGCTGGCATGGAAGTACCAAAGCATAGGGACTTTGTTTTTTGTTTTTAATAAATTATTTATTGAAAATTTTATATATGCATATAAGGTGTTTTGACCAAATCCATGCCCACTCCTTCCCCTCCAACTCCTCCCATATTCCCCATCACTTTTTTCTGATAACTTCATGTACTCTTTCTTCTTGATTTATTTATTTATTTTATGGGGCTTTTGGCTACTCTAACATTCTCCCCTCTGAAGAGGTAACCCTAAAATCTTTGAAGGATTAGTTCAAAGCTCCCAAATATTTTCAACATTTTTGGCCTTTGGAACAGTATGTTGCTAAGAGGCCCAAGGACATTGTGAGTTTTAGCCAAGAAGCTGGCTACTTTTCTTTGGGGTCTTTTTACCCTAACTGCCTAGCCAATTCCTACCTCCCATTCTTATCACACCATCCTCTGAAGAGTTACCCAAATTGCCAATAGGGAATCGGGACACAGACCACTCTGGCTTCTTCCATGTTGAACAGGGAAGCAGGGTGAGGCAATTGGAATACCCTTCAGTGGGTCTATCTAAAAGACTCCCAAATTCCATAACACTTAACTTTAGGGAGAAAAGAAAGTCCTTGACTGGTGCCTAGGAGTTGTGAAGGAGAAGTAAAGGCAAGAGTAGTTAGCATTACAAGTTCTAGACAGGGAACTAGAAAAATGTCAGAAAAAGGCAATTTCCAATGTCCATATGAGAGTCCATTGGACTCCTCATTTTTCTTTTGTTTTCCAAGACTAGACTCTAGAGTGATGGATTCAGGATTTTCTTTCAGGTATTTTGATAGTTGATGGAGTGGTTAGAATCAGTGTCAGTAATCCCTGTCACTGTCCACTGTGTTGTCGGTGCCCCCAGCCGTTCCCTAGTGCTTGTCCATCTGCTGAATCTAGTCAGCCTATCTAGAGATCCTTGTTTTAGGAAGATCAGCTCTTCCTCATCTAGCAGCAATCAGTTGACAGTATTCCTTTAGATAAGGTTGGGATCTGCTGTGCATTTTCCCAGTTCTATGCTGGGTTGCTGTCTGGGCATCTCTTGGGCCACCCTGGCCAGCAACTCAAAAGAAGGTATCTCCTGTCTAGCATTGTTTCTTGTTATGTAGCTTTTAGCTATACACATGGAATATTAAAGAATTGTATTGATCCCTTTAATCTTTGGTTATACTTTCCTTTTGGATATTTAAGACCATACAGTTGGCCCAAATAAATCAATTTATTTTTACACTTAAGGTCATTTGAGGATCTGTTCCTCAGGGGTCACATGGGCTTGGGAGGAGCTCCTGGCTCCTTTATTTCACCGGTTCCATCTATGTGAAGATAAGTCAAAGGTCCTGCTCTACCATGTCTGGCTTCACTTAGAAGCATGAATAAGATGTTTCCTCTGAGTTGACCCTCCTTTTGTAGACTGGACACTGGTTCAAGTCCATCTGGTGGGGTCTCCGTGACCTCCTTGAACAAGAGGACAGGTGACTCGCCACAGTTCCAGGACATTTTGAGAGATATTCCATAGTCCCCTGGAACTTAGTCTACCTTGGAGGGCAAGGGGCAAAAATTTTGCATTTCCCTAATTACCTTTTTCCTTTAAGTCCCTCTGACTACATTAGTATAGGCCTCAAACTATCATAATGGGGTGGGGCAGGGGCATCTGGCCACGCAGCCTCAGCGAGGGAAGCTGGAGAACCACACGTCTCTTCAGAAGGGAAACTTACGCTTCTACCCAGCTTTATTTTAGCTCTGAACCCACAGAAAGAACATCAGTATTATAAATAGCAAAGCCAGGTGCCTAGATCCTTTCTTTATTAGTTGTGTAAAGCTGGTTGATACAGAGTTCAGGTTCTGTCAGGTTTAATTTGGCGGGAACTGATGGCTTCAGATCAGCTATTCAGGAGTACCCACAGAAGCCCAATTCAGGTTCTAGTCAGGTACACTCAGGCTTCCTTCACCATGTGGAAGCAGGATCCGGGCGCTCTCGGGCAGTTGGGCAGTCCCCTGCATTCTCAGCCCCTATGCAAGAGGGAAGCCAGAACTGGGCACTCTCTGGCCGTCTGCTGAGAGCAGAGCCCCTACACCAATGGAGGTCAGAACCCACCCTCTCAGACTGTCTGCTAGGATCTCAGCTTTAGCCTACCAAAGCCAAATCTGCCCTGCAGCCTTTAGAGGGGCCTCACTAAATCCCAGGTAGGGGGATGGGTGTGTCACAATTAGGGAAGCTTACCACCACGTGGAGGCAGGATCAGGGGGCTCTCAGGCAGTCCCCTGCATTCTCAAGCCCTCTGCCAGAGGGAGGCCAGAACTCGGCACTCTCTGGTGGTCTGCTGAGATCAGAGCCACTACACAGATGGAGGTTAGAACCTACCCTCTCCCCAAAGCATAGGGACTTTATAACCATGACCCCTATGGTCTAAGACAACCAGTGAATGAATGTGGAGCTACTAAATGATCTATTTCTTAGTCAGCTTTCCTGAAGCAGAGCACCTCTGTCATTTGTATGGCTGTGATCCCAGTGCCTGATGCTAGACTAGGTACACACTGGACTTACCACAAACTGGTAGCCTCAGAACCATGAGAAGCAAGGCCTACTGATGCCCCATGGGCAGGTGGAAGAGGGGAGATGTATAGTTTGTGCCAAGAGGCTTACTTATGTCTGTCTCTCCTTTTTTTCAGGCCCTTCCTGGATATGGTGTACCATGCCCTAGACAGCCCTGATGATGATTACCATGCCCTCTTTGTGCTCTGCCTCCTTTATGCCATGTCTCATAACAAAGGTAGGCATGCTCATCACCTGCCTTCATGTCTGTGACCCAATGATGTGCTCAGTAGCATCCCTCACCTCCACTGAGAGGGAAGATACTTTGGCAAGGAATTTCCTTTCTGACCTCTGAGGCAGACTCCCACAAAGCTCTTGAGCCTCGTTAGAATTTTGCAGGTGTTTTTCTACAGACTGAAGCCATAGGCATTGGTGACTCAGGCATAGTGGGAAAAGGTTTGAGTATGACTGTCTAACCCAGTGAGGCTGGCTTCTCTCTGTGGCTTTCTGCAGACCCCTCTCTGCTTTACAGGTGTCTTAGCCAATGACCACTTTCCTGACATCAGAGGTGAAACTAGTCAAATTGGAACTTGGCATGTGCCAGTCCCTCCCTTGGTGCCCAACACTAGGAGCAGCTTCTGGTGTTGGCCTACCTAGCTCCCCATGGCCATATTTAGAAACATTAGCTCAGCAATATCCCCAAGAGCTGGGTTTGGCACAGGTTGACACTTAGTGTCAAGTGGTATTTTGGGAGGTTTTCAGTAAGCTCATTGTAGAGTAGGTGAGGATAGTGTTTACTAAGATAAGTATACAACCACAGTTAGGAGGACTTCCAATTTTGTTGCTGTACCTGTAACCATCAGTGGGTATCCACATTGTCTAACACCTGTCCTGCCCTTCTCATATTGTGAGTTGGCACAGTGATTAGCATCCATATGGAAATGCCTGATTCCTTTTAACATGATTCTGAGTCATAATTTGTTCTTTCATCTCCTTAGTAAATAGCACAGATGGCCTCCTGGTTTCCTCAGTGCAAACCATTGTCCTCATAGCATAGCTGAAGACAGCCTGAGATGACCTACCTTCCTCCTGTTCTCCTCCTCCTCCCCCTCCTCCTCCTCCCTCTCCTCCTCCTCCTCCTCCTCCTCCTCCTCCTCCTCCTTTCCTTCTTGTGGTGCTGGGATGGAACCCAGAGCCCCGTGCATGCAAAGCAAGCACTGTACTACTGAGCTACACCCCAGCTCCACAGCCTGAGACTTTTTTTAAAAAAACATGACAGGTGAGCCAGGTATGGTGGCATACGCCTTTAATACCAGCACTTGAGAGGAAGAGGCAGGCAGATCTCTCTGAATTCAAGGCCAGCCTGGTCTACAAAGTGAATTCCAGGCCAGCTGGGGCTACATGGAGACCCTGTCTCAAAAAGACCCCCCCCCAAAAAAAAAAGTATGACAGGTTCTAATTCCTGCTGATGTTTACCCCTACAGTTCACTTCCCTCCCCTGGACTTCTGTTACCCCTCCAGTGCCTGGCTCACTACCTGCCACACAGACTCTGCCACTGAAAGCCAAAAATCCCTGACACCTGCTGTCTCCCGAAGGCTCTGGAGTCAGTTCCCATTGCTAGCATACTGGATTCCCCACCTCATCATTCCAGCACACCTTGACATGTTGTACTTCCCCTTATAAGTACATACTCCTTCCTGTTTTTGTTTCTGTTGCAGTGGCCATGACCTTCAATGCTCTGCCTCCCTTGCTCCCAACAGTTACTCACCAGTTTGTCAGTTCTTCCCAGCCTGTATGATCAGCCAACTTTCCAAGAGTGCCTGCCCAGGGCTGGCTCCAGCCAGAGATGGAGATGGGAACCAAGGCAGGAACAAATGAGATTGGGCCTGCTGTTCCAGTGCTCATTATCTCAGGCTTGCTGATTGTCAACCCCTGCCAGGGTCAAGAATATTGCTATTTCATAATCCACCCTCCATAGCACCCCTTACAAGACTGCTTTGACCCTGTCCTTTGCTGTTCAGGAAACTTTGGTGCCTCCCTTTTCCCTTAACCTCCACCCTCCTGTCTTGCCTCATGAAGTATCCAGACTTTACTTGCCTTTCCACCTTGATCTAATTTCCAGGATTCCCTTCTCAGATCCTTGGCTGTGGTCTAGGGATTTTCATACTTTGGTACAGGGATAGAACTCTTCAGTGGAGGTAAGCTTGAGGTAACTCTGATGCTGCTTGATGAACTCATCCATGTTCTGTGGTTGCAAGCAACAGAAACTGCCTCTCCTTCACTGAGGCCAAAAAGGAAGGTCTATAAGAAAGCCTATTGGCACTTCACAGGAACCAAGAAATTGGAGAAAAGCCTAGGGAAAATGGTGTTGTGGCACACGCCTTTAATCCCAGCACTTGGGAAACAGAGGCAGGTGGACCTCTGTGCGTTCAAGGGCAGCCTGGTCTACATAGTGAGTTCCAGGCCAGCTGGGGCTACAGAGAGACCCTGTTTCAAAAAGACCCCCCCCAAAAAAGCCAATGTTAACAGGCCTTCCCTCAACAGCTCTGTTTGGTCCCCCAGGCTAGGAGTCTTTCTCCATTCCAATGTCAGATTCTTGAGCAGGAAAACTAATGGCTGTCGCTTGGTGCCAAGTGTGATTCTAGAATGGTCAGTGCTGGCTGCAGGCAGGATCATAGCACACACCTGGTCCTAGGGCTCAGCTCCATGTCTGGGTCACTTCTTTGGAAGCTCAGTAGCCACCCTTGTTGGTGCCAATGTACCACCTGTTCTAGGGGAGACTGCACCTTCTTAAACTCACTTGAGCTTTTCCTTATTGTTTTCTCTTCCCCAAATCGCCACCTATTAAATTTGTTTCTCTATCAAGGTTCCTCTCAGAAGTCACCTTCTCTAGAGTTCTCTCTCCTGCCAAGTGATACTCTCTCTGGGTTAATATCATCTACTATGACACTTTATATACATTGCTAGATTTGACCTACTAAGGTTTTATTAAGGACTTTTTTTGAGGCAAGATTTCATGCATCCCAGGCTGGTCTCAAGCTCACTATGTAATAAAGGATGACCTTGAACTTCTATCCTCCAGCCTTCACTGCCTCAGTGCTGGGATTACAGGTGTGTATCACCATTCCTGATTTATGCATTGCTGGAGGCCTAGCATGCTAGGCAAGCACTGTACCAACTGAGCTATAGCTCTCCTACTGTTAAGGATTTCTGTATTTGTGTTCATGAATGATACTGGTCTATAGACCTCTTACAGTTCTCTTGTCTGGCTTTACTGTCATCTCTTTACCTTACTGGATGAAGTGGAAAATATTTCTGTTTCCTTAGTTTGTTGGGAGAGTTTTTAGAGAATACCATTGTTTCCTCTTTAAATGATAGGCTGGGCATGGTGGCACATGTCTTTAATCCCAGCACTTGGGAGACAGAGCCAGGAGGATCTCTGTGAGTTCTTGAGGCCAGCCTGGTCTATATAATAAGTTCCAGGTCAAAGACTACATAGTGAGACCTGGTCTCAAAAACAAAAACAAAAAAAAATAAATAAAACAACAATAAAAAAGTTCCTTGAATTAGTGGAGCCATCTGGGCAAGGAGTTTCTATGACAGAAATTTTTGTTGTTTTGAGTTAGAGTATGTAGCTCAGGCTGGCCTCAAACTTGCAATCCTCTTGCCTCAGCCTCCTAAGTGTTGGGATTACAGGCATTCTCCTACCACACCTAGCTAAAGGAAAGGGAGTTTTGTTGTTGTTTTGTTTTATCTTTTGGGAAAGGGTTTCCCTGTAGCCCTAGCTACAAACAAAACACTTAAAGGCATGTGCCACCACTCCTGGCTGAAAGGTTTTAACCACTGATTTTCTTCAGTGGAGGTTCTCTGTTTCTTATTGCGTGAGTTTTGGTGACTTGTATCTTTCAGGGAACTTGTCTCTTTCATTTAAACTAAAATTTTTAAATATTTATTTATTTATTTTTGGTCTTTTTGAGACAGGGTCTCCTGGTAGCCCCAGCTGGCCCTGGAACTCCCTATGTAAACCAGGCCTGCCTCTGCCTCCTGAGTACTGGGATTAAAGGCGTGTACCACCACACCCAGCTTTATTATTTTTAACTTCCCAGACTGTGATTTTTATCTCTCAGAATTCAATTGGGTGATTTACAGTTTCTTTAGGGCACAGGTAAAGGTTCATGGGACTGTAGAAGAGTAATAGAAAAATGATGGAAAACCTCTTGGTGCCTGGGAATGGGAAAGAGCCAACATCAAGGCCTGGGTGCCCAGGACCACATGTGGAGTCAAGACCATAGCTGGTCATCAAGGGAGGTAGGAGGTCCATTCCAGAGAATCAGTCCTCCCAAGACTAGAATCTGAAAATGACAGAAACCTCCCCTGTCCCCAAGATAAGCCTAACACAGAGGCAAAACCACTGCAGTGCATAGCCTGAAACCTTGGGGGAGGGGTTGTGGGGAGTGCAGCCACTCAGAGAAAGCTGAAAGTGCTGCCTAGCATTGAGACCTCCGTCCTACAATCTGCTCTACCATCAGCCCACCATCAGAGGAATGTGGAACCATGGCTCGTGATTAGGGACCACAACTCCAGCTCACAGGAAGGGCCAGCACATGGGAGGGGACCGTAGCTCCAGGTTCACGGAACGTGACCACAGTTCCAGGCTTCTGGGAGGGATCATAGTTTCATAGTTTCAGTTACTCTGGTTCCTACTATTTTTCTGTCTCCATTGCTCTGTCCACGTGGTTATGCTTGTGTTTAAGAAACAGCATTTTTACTTCTGTGCAACAAACAGAGGCAACAGTTACTGTAGCTGACTTGAATTTCTTGCCAGAGGGGACATCAGTATTGGAGAAAACCACTTTTCATTTTTGCTTAAAGCAAAATTAAGTGGTGTAGGTTTTTTGTTTTGTTTTCATGGTCAAGGATCTGGTTGACGTTTTTGGTGTCTGCTGTTTTCTCATCGTCCTCCATGGCCAGTGGGAACAAGTGATGAGACATCTTCTTACTGGGAGTCCAGTTTTAAGTCCTCCCATAGCCTGTTGCCCCCACTCCTCTCCACACCAAGATCCGCCACCACCATTTCTCCAGCTCCATCTTGGCTCTCCAGTTATTTTCTTTCTTACTTGACAAGTCCTGGGTTCAGAATTTTGAGATCAGAATAGAAGCATCTTAGCTATCTGGTACAGTGAACCCTGCATAGTGCCAGCAGTGTCACCTGCTCCTAGTTACCTTTTCCCCCAGGCACCTAAACTGTCAAATTTATTATCATAAATTTGCTCATAGCATGCCTCTGTCATCTTGTATTGTTTGTAGGCTCTATAATTTGGGCCCCTCTGTAATTCATGGCGTTGATAATTTGGGGCATCATTTTTTTTTCTGACCAGTTTAGAGGATTATTCATTTTAATGCTCTTCTGCATGGTTTTTCTGTTTCCTATTTCATTGATTTCTGTCCTTAACTTTATTTCTTATATTTTGCTTACTGAAGATATAGTCTTTCTATG
This sequence comes from Nannospalax galili, assembly GCF_000622305.1. Lineage (NCBI taxonomy): Eukaryota > Metazoa > Chordata > Mammalia > Rodentia > Spalacidae > Nannospalax > Nannospalax galili. The sequence goes on along the minus strand of NW_008335297.1, from coordinate 4,793,485 downwards.
GTTTTTTAAAATTGAAGTTTAGATCATAGGCATATATGCAAATGGCAACACACTCACTCTATATCACATGTTTAGACAAAGGACAGACAGGCTTGGGTGTTACCCTTGCCTCCACCTTGTCTGAGACAGGGTCTGAGACTGGGTATGCCAGGTTACCTGGCCTGCAAGCTTCCAGGAATTCTACTGTCTCTGCCTCCATCTCTTCCTAGAAGCACTGGGATTATAATGAGCCCTACTACATCTGGCTTTATGTGGATTCTGGGATCTGAACTCCAGTTTACGTGCATGCACCACAAGCGCTTTATCCTCAGAGCTGTCTCTGCGCCCTCGATCATTGACTTTCTAAGCTAGTCAGTTTGCTGTCTTACATTAAGCATAGGGTAAAAGAAGGTTTTTCCTTTTCTTTTTTTGTAATTATATGACTTTTAGCACATGTATGGATTTGTGTGAACACTGCCATTTTGGAATGCCTTACATTCCTATCGTCCAGAACATCTCTTCATACCATTCCTGTTCAGCCATCTCTCCAAAATGGTTGTTGATTTTTAACCTTTCTCTTTTTTGATAAGAGTTTATGCTATAAATTTTGTGTCTAAGAACTGGTTTAGCTGCATCCAATAGTCATTATTTGTCATAGTTAGCTTCAGTTGTCAACTTGACACACCTAGAAGGAGGGAACCTCAACTGAAGAATTTCCCAGATCTGATTGGCTTGTGGGCTTGTGTGGTATATTCTTGATTGCCAATTGATGTAGAAGGGCCTAGCCCATTGTGGGCAGTGCCATCCCTGGGCAGGTGGAGCTGTACTGTATAAGAAAAGTAGCTGAGCTGGGTGTGGTGGCCCATACCTTTAATCCTAGCACTCAGGAGGCAGAGGCAGGCAGATCTCTATGAGATCAAGGCCAGCCTGGTCTACATAGTGAGTTCCAGGCCAGCTGGGGCTACAGGAAGACCCTGTCTTAAAAAAGACGCCCAAAAAAGTAAGCCAGAGGAAGCAAGACTGGCTTGTATGTATGTGCTGTGAAGCACCTCGTCCAGTAGCATTCCCTAGAGACCCCCTTCCCCGTTGCTGCCACTCTTTTTCTTGGGAATTGCTTCTTATAAGAGTAGACCTGTGTTCTTAAATTGAAAGGAATTCAGTTCCTTCTTCTGTGCCCTACCAGTACCATTCATCTGTTGATTCATTCACTGGTCCAGCAAATATTTCTGAGGCTTCTGTTAGATGCTAGGCATTGTGATTAATATTGAGGGATATGAGTTGGAGATGTGGCTCAGTAGTAAAGGGTTTGCCTGACAGGTGTAGGCCCTGGATTTTAGTTTAGCCCCCATCACTGGGAGTGCAGTGATGAGCCAGTTGAATACTTTTATGGAGCCTGCATTCTGTTAAGGAAGACAGACAGTATACTATTAGCAAGTGAGAATACTAATTCTACATGTGGGAGGTACAACTAGGAAAACAAAATTAGGAGATTTAATGGGGCAGCTGAAGACAGAGGTGACAACAAGCTTGATGAGCTGGCAAGGCAGTGTTATCAGTCAGGTTCTCTAGAGGAACAGACTAATAGAATGAAGATGAACGCTAAAAAGAATTTACCGCTCGGCTTACTTTGAATAGTAACAGTAGCTGAATTGTGCCTGAGAGGCCAAAAACCTGGTAGTTGATCAGTCCTTGAAGCTGGGTGGATGCCTCAGCAGTCCCAATCTGACACCAAAAACCTGGAGGATTCCTGGAGAGCCACTGGTCCTTATTCAATGACAGAGGCCTAGAAAGGCTGGTTCTGATATCAGTGAAGAGGTCAGCAGCAGCAGCAGCAACAAGATGAATTTACCCAGCAGCGAGGGGGAAGGCCAAACAATTAGAAGGTGAATAATCCTCCTTCTGCTATGTCCCCTTTTAATCTGGGCTGCTACCAGGTGCCACCCACATTTGGGGTGGGTCTTCCTACACCAATTACAGCAATTAAGACAATTCTTCCATTGAGGTCCCTTACTCAAGTGATCCTAACTTGTTGCAAATTGACTTTAAAACCAACCCTCACAGGCAGGATGAAAGTGGCGGGAATCTGGGGGAGATGCAGATGGACAGGGGACGGACAGTACCAGCATGGGTAGAGACTCATCCTGCCAGGAATGCAGATGGCAGCCGGACTTAGACTTATTTCATGCAGCAGGAAGCTCTGGGAACTTTTGTAAGCCAGAGCCATCAAATCCCTGACGCCTTGTTCTATGTTTGCCTCCTTTTGGAAGGGACTGTCAGTTTATCTGAAATGTCCTAATTCAGTCTAGAAGAATGCATCAAGAAATTCATCAATATTTTCCTCAGGGAATTTTTGAGCCATCATATGCAGAATGTGAGCCTTGCCATGTGCCAAGCAGTGTGCTGAGCCTCACATTCATCTGGTGTCCGTAATGCCAGTCTGAGACCCTAGCCCAGGCTGGATCCATGCAGTAGGGAAGCCTCACAAGGAAACTAGAACCTCCCTATAGGAATCAGGGCTGACGTACTAAGGATTCCTGGACTATGGGTTCAGGGAAGTGGCCAGAGGGAAAGCTGGCAAAGGTCAGAGACATAAGGCACACAGAGACTGGGACAAGTCTATCAGTGGTCACCATTCACTGGAATGGATGAACAGCATGCACATAGAGAGCTGGGTGCTTCAAGAGGCTGGCAGACTGGAGCCAGCCCAGGAGGCTGCACTGTATTTCTGCAAGCTGTGGGGACCGTGAACTGTATTTCTGCAAGCTGTAGGGGCTGTGACAGTATGGTCAGGAAGTTTTCACACCTACTCTGCATCCCTCAGGATGGTTCCCAGTAGTCCAGCTAGAAGATGGAAGCCATAGGGAAACATGAGCAGTATAAGGAGGCAGTAAACCTAGAGGCGTGGCCATTCAGCAGGCATTGCCCGAGCACTTGCCTCTTACTGTTGAATGCCCTGGAAGGAATCTGAAGGGTCTCATCCAAGTGAACAAGAAAAATCTCAATGGTGGGGAGGGAAGAAGGAAATGAGAAAGTGGAGCAAGGAGTCGGTAGTGGAGCAGGGTTATTAGCAAAGGAAGGCTGCTCCAATGAAGGATCTTCAACACTAAGGCCAGAAGAGTGCCAAGGAGCCCGCACCATTAGATGGGGCAGACATGCTCCAGGCAGAGGGCCTGCAGTAAGGAAGTATTTAGAGGTTCAAGGGGCAGAAAGTAGTCCAAAGTGAGGCTGACCAGGGAACAGGCACCTTGGAGCCATGCAAAGAGATTTCAACTTTATAATAAGTACCATAGGAAAATCCCAGAGGACTTTAAAGTAGAAAGGTGTCTGGTCTCATGGAAGTTTTGAGATGAGCCACTTGCTACTGGGTGGAGAGCAAATTAATGGAGACAGGGGAGTGAGCTGCAGGAGGCAAGCTGAGAGACTTGTTAGGAAGCTGTTGAGATAATGCAGACTGGATTCAGGAATATTGGCATTCAGTGACGATAGAGGAAGCTGGAAGATCTGTGATAGTCTTGGGAACTAGAGCCAGATATACTAATGAGCTGGATATGGGAATCGAAAGTTGAGGACAGGAGTCCAGTGAGAGGATGAATCAAATGTGACTCCTGCAGTTTGAAGAGTGCCTTGTGAAGCATCATCATTAAGGGAGACAGGAGAGGCTGGGGATTCGGCCTTTTCTTTGATGTGGATGAGAGCAACCTGGGCAGTGCCTGAGTTCCTGATTCCTGTCTCTCTGTGACAAATAGTATCCAGAACCAATAAGCAGGGGCTGTAAAGCAAATTTGGTAAAGAATCTAGGAAGTTCAAGCTTGACATCCAGGGAGCTCTCCAGGGAGCTCTCAGTGCCTTGGCCTGACTGGCAAGCACAGCAGCTGCATTTGGTAGAGTTTTAGTGGAGGTTGATTGGTTGGCTGGCTTTCTGGCTAGCTGTACTTGACTTCAGCAACTTCTTTCCAGATCCTTTCCTGTGAAGCAGACCTCTAAACAAGATAGTCTCTTCTCAATAGATTCCCCCTCCCCCCATAAAAGCCTTGTTAACAGAAACCAAATGTGAGCTCAGGCCTTCCAGTAAATCATAATAGATTAGATGCTGCACCAAAACAAGCAGCCCACATTGGAAAGGGTTTCCTGGTGGAGGACGGCAGTGTCATAATCCAGCCAGGGCCCATAATTAATTATGGTTCATATCTGTAATAGAAAACAGACTTTGCTTTTTGTCCAGTCTGTGGAGCCCAGGTAGATACAGGGTGGAAGCTGTATGTTAGTCACCTCTATATTCCTAAGTCTCTCCAGTTCACCCACTACCCTTCTCCAGCACCCTCTACTTCCTACTGTACACCCAGCAGGCATCCTGAGCTTTCAGATTTATTTTGTCTTGCTAAGAAGTTCCTGGAAGAAAGCTAGAGGTGTGGAGAACTGAAAGGTAGGTAACAAGATGAAGGAAGGCTTTGCCATGTGGAGAACTGGCAGAACATCTTGTCAGATCCCTACTAACACATTACCAGCAATAGAGGTACACTGGAAAATGTGTTCCTCTGCTTAGCTCTCAAAATAGCTATCTACAGTTTTCCAAAGCTGGCCGTACCTACAAGACTGTAGCCAAGAGAACTTGGTGGTCCAAAGAAACGGAAAACTAAGTGAATATCTTTGCCTGCTCTGATCTAGTCTCTTCACCCAGGGCTTCTTCTACTTGCCTTTACATAGCTTTGCTCCACCCTTCACCTGAATGTGCTTTGGGTTTCTTTGGAATTATCTGCAGGCACTTGAGAGTCTAGCATGGGACAATCTGTTATCCACCAGGTTTATTTCAGTCAGGGGGAAGTGACTGGCAAAGAAGCTGTAATGGGTTTGCCACAGAACCCACTTTTCTGTGACTGAAAACCACAATGTATGTATGTGTCACACCCATGTGCCACCTTGCCTTTGACACACATGTTCCTGTCATATTGTGACTTTGACATTGTATTAGTTATTTTCTTGCTTCTGTAACATATTACCTGACATAAACTAATTTAAGGGAAGAAGGATTTATTTTGGCTTATGGTTTAGGAGGTTTAGAAGATACAGTCCATCATGGTGGGAAGGCAGTGACAGCATCTGGTCACATTGCATCCTCATTCAAGAAACAAAGAAGGGAATGGAGAGATGGCTCAGCAGTTAAGAACACTGACTGCTCTTGAAGAAGACCTGGGTTTGAATCCCAGCACCCACATGGTGGCTAACAATCATCTGTAACTCCAGTTCCAGGGGATCCCACACCCTCTTCTTCCACCAGCATTGCATGACACAGTGCACTTACATACATTCAGGCAGTACACTCATACATAAAAAAATATATAAATAGAAAAAAAAAAACAGAGCAAGACATTCAAAGAGTCTTCCTCAGTTAAACCTCTCTGGAAACACCCTCTCAGACATATCTAGAGGTATGTAATTCTAAATCCAGTCAGGTTGATTGAGAGGTAAACCATCACAGATATAGTTTATTCAGGACTGTCAGGCACCATTATATTTCAGATGGATAGTTAAAAATCTAAATCAAATGATTTTCTACATGTTATCATCCAAAGAATATTGGTGATGATGTACTGCATATTATAGAAAGCAGAAATGAGCCTGGGCTTTCTGTTCACTGGCCTTTGATTGAACTCTACACTAACCAGCTGCTCAGGATTTTGCCATATTTCCTTCCAGCTGCTTCTGTGATAACTCATCTATTCTTCTATACAGTTGTCATATTGTAGCATTTTTTTATTGTAATGGGCCAAATTTGATTAAAACGAGTTAACTTAGGGCTGAAGAGATGACTCAGCAAGCAAAAGTGCTTGCCACCAAGCCTGATGACCTGAGTTCAATGCCAGGACCCACAAAGTGGAGGGTTTTTTGACCTCCACATGCACACATTTCCCCATGAATAAATAATTATAACAAATTTTAAAAATAGAATTAGTTGATTCAATGGGCATAGGCGTGGTGATGCATATCTGTACTCCTGATGCCCAGGAAGATGGAAGCTAACACTGCTAGATAACATGACACAGATACTTTGGGCAGGTGAAGGAAAAAAGAATTGACAAGCAGGGGTTATGTGATACAGGGCAGAGAGGGTGGAAGGTCTCCAGGCAAGAGTTGGCTCCAGGCCTTTGGCTACCTATGTGACCTCAAAGAAGCTGCTTCTTTGAGCTCACTTTATGAAGATGGTGTGTCTTTTATTTATTTCTCCATTTATTTGGCTTTCCTGTACTAGGGATGGAACCAGAGCCTTACACAACCTAGGAAGCTGACAGCATCTTCCCCCTCCTGCTCCTAAACACATCCTGTCTTTACCTAAAAAACGTGACTTGTTGGTTGGTTGTTTGAAGTGAGCTTAGCAAATGATGAGAAAGATTTGATGGAAGGTCAAGGGCTCCAACTGCTTTCAAAGTGCTGGAGCAGAGAAGTGTGTAGCACTTTGCATTGCTGCACACACCTTGAAAACTGGTACCAAAGTGGAGGAATTCAAAGTGATAGAGGAGGTCTTAGAGGCTGTAATGGGAAAAAGAGTGACAGGATAGGTAGTGAGGCACTTGACCCAAAAGAAACTTGGGGAAAGGACTGAGCTATCAGAAGATGTTTTAGTGTGGTCAGGGTGAAGCCCACAGTAGAATCCACTGCTCTCTCTCCCAGGGCTGATGCTAGAATCACCTCCCATGAAATGCCAGGGCTTAGGGGCAAAGTGTAGAGCCCACCTTGAACAACCTGGAGGAAGGAGGCCACCCTAAAGCTGCCCAGACTATAAGGAGATCTACCACCTCCTTCCACCCCTAGGTGCTTGCCCAACAATCTACTAGGGGCAGTGGCACCCAAGCCTTGTCTGCCCCTTTTCCCCTTTGCTTCATTCTTTACCTCATCCTCAGTCCCAACCCTCCCCAAGCTCTACTTCATGCCTCAAAGTGCCCCTCAGCCTGGCAAGGCAGGGGTCCTCCTCCAAGCTCAAGACAAACTCCTCTTCATCCTTCAGAAACCCCCAAGCTGCTCACTGCCAAGAGTGCCCCCAGAAAAAGTACCTTCTTTGGGCCTCTACCAGATTGATTTTCACTTTTATTGTTCTTATTCTTTTGTTCTCTGGGTCTCTCTCCTTTTGTAACATGTACCGTATAGAAACACTAAGCCATGTTCTAACTAAAAATCTTCATCTGTGCACAGTAAGAGGTAACAGTAACTGACTATGGCCACCATCTGGGGTGGGTAGTTACTGTAAGCAGGACCATGTCACAGATGGGATACTGGGATTCTAAGACAAAACTCCCACATCCTGCCCCCTGCCTCTTACCCTCCTGTAGCTAGCATCTCCCCAGGAAGAAAACCAGCCCAAGGGCCCCCAGGAGGCCTTGGTGATGGCTGCTATTGCTGGCCCTACAATATACTTCCTTGCTCTCTGCTTTCACAGTGGGCTTCCCATGTGGAGGATGCCACCACCCCTATATAACTGGATCTCATTCACCACTGAAGTAATCTAAAGGTAACCCAACTGTGCCTCCAACCTTCTTGAGAACCCACAGAGTCACTCTGAGCCTTGATTTCTTCACAGAAGGTGGGGGCTTGGCTTGCAGTGTGGCCCAGTAAGGGTTCAGGGCTCGGGGACCCTCCCTTTATAGATGGTCAAGAACAAAATGACCCCAGTGGGGTGTCTTCCTGTCTCTAGGTAATTTTGTACAGATTTCTTCATTTTCCAGAAAGCCTAAGAGGGATAGCAGTATTAGGAACCAAGCAACAGGCCTCCCCATGGAAACTCATACCCTCACTCCAGCTTGCCTTTCTTGTTCTGTTGGCCATTTTCCAACAGAAATGGGGGAGCCAGCTTCTGAACCTATCACTGCCCTCTCTGAAATGGAGATGTGATGGATGGGTGTGCAGGTAATCTAGGGAGGAAGAGCAGCCCAGTCTTTGCCCAGAACTACAAAGTGGCAGTTCTCAGCTGGCCAGAAATTTAAAGAGAAAGAGATGTTGGGACAGGATGGACACTCTATAAAATGCAAAGGCCAGAAAGATTGGTTTGTCAGTCTTGCCGTTTAGTAAGCCAGAGTGCTTCAGAGTCAGACACTTGGAGTCAAGATGGGTTGCAGATTCCACAAGTTCAGCTTTCACTGCAGTCAGATCTTGACAAAGCTGAACTTTTGGGACATGAGAATCCTACCCAATGCCAGCCCTCAGGCTTTTCCTCCCTCCCCAAGTCAGCTTAGTAAAGCAGGACATACTATAGCTTATGGAATCAGTGTGGTTCAGGGGTTCCCTGTTTGTCAAGGTTTGTCAAGGTTCTAGATGAAGTACCACCTGGTACTCAAGGAACCTTAGTTCAAGAGTCCCAAGAAGTTCTACCTCCCCCAATTAGAATAATAGGAAGAGCTTTACTTCAGGCACAAATAATCCACTGAGGTCTCCAAAGTTAGGTCAAGTGCTAAGTTTATTTCTGCAAGTGTATTTTTTCAAGCACTGTGTGAGATGAGAGGATAGGATTGGTAGAGTCCTGTCCCGGGCCTGGACTGTTGTAGCAGCCCTGGTAGGTCTCTTGCCATCCCAGCTCCCAGCTTCTTCTTTAGGAAAAATAATATCATGATCTATGGCTACAGACTTTACCATTCCCTCTCTTTATCCATCCTCCATCCTACCCCATCTTTTGTCTTTTATTAAATACTGTTAATGCCAGGCATGGTGGCACATGCCTTTAATCCCAGCACTTGGGAGGCAGATGCAAACTCTGAGTTTGAGGCCATCCTGATCTATATAGTGAGTTCCAGGTTAGCTGGGACTACAGGGAGACCTTGTCTCAAAAATACCAAAAAATAAAAGAACTGTTAACCTTTAGAAAAAAAATGAATCCTTTACCTCTTAGTGATAGATCTACTTTATTAGTTTTATTGTCTGTGCACCGGCCTGGGATAAAGGTTTAGTTCAGCCTCACTCTGCTTGCTGATCTACTCCTCAGGGGTAGAGCTGGCATCTGCCCTACCCAGCTCAAAACAGAACCTGCCAGTGCTGTGTGTTCAACGTCCCACCTACCTCTTAAGAGTTTGCCCATGAGAGCTTAAGACTCCCAAGTGTTGGGATCTCACATCTCATCTTGGTTTCTCTGGGTCTGTGTGCTTCCAAAGGTAGAAAGTGCCTGTGCTGGATAGCTTAGTGTCAACTTGACACACCTGGATGCCCTACCCAGCTCAAAACAGAACCTGCCAGTGCTGTGTGTTCAACGTCCCACCTACCTCTTAAGAGTTTGCCCATGAGAGCTTAAGACTCCCAAGTGTTGGGATCTCACATCTCATCTTGGTTTCTCTGGGTCTGTGTGCTTCCAAAGGTAGAAAGTGCCTGTGCTGGATAGCTTAGTGTCAACTTGACACACCTGGATTGAGGGAGCCCCAGTTGGGGAATTGCCTCTATTGGACTGGCCTGTGGCCATGTCTTTGGGGCATCTTCTTGATGAGTGATGTGGGAGGGCCCAGCCCACTGTGGATGGTGCCACCCCTGGGCAGGTGGGCCTGTGTTGCATAAG
>NW_008335297.1:4777210-4782911 GCF_000622305.1 Nannospalax galili | reverse complement strand
TGTCCAGCCTTGAGCTACTTTGCTGGACTTAGGTTTTGCTTAGGTGTGCCCAATTCTTCCCTTTGAAATAAGACAGTACTTGTTTTGGATTTTACAGAAGCCCACCCACAGTTGAGACTTTTAAAAGAGACTATAGACTTTAAAGTGTTTGGATTTTTTTAAGGACTATGGGGTTTTTAAGGTTATGCTGTCTAAGGTTGTGATATTAACATCATATCTTGGGGACAGAAATTGGAAAGTTATGGTTTAATAGTGATGTTTGTGTGTCAAGTTGACAAGGGGTCAATTGTGCTGGATAGCTTTAGTGTCAACTTGACACACCTGGGTTGAGGGAACCTCAATTGGGGAATTGCCTCTATTGGACTGGCCTGTGGCCATGTCTGAGGGGCATCTTCTTGGTGAGTGATGTGGGAGGGCCGGGCTCACCCCACTGTGGGTGGTGCCACCCCTGGGCAGGTGGGCCTATGTAGCATAAGAAAGCAGGCTGAGCAGGGGCCAGGGGAACAAGCCAGTAAGCAGCATTCCTCCATGGCCTGTGCTCCAGTTCCTGCCTCCAGGTTCCTGCCCTGAGTTCCTACCTTGGGCTCCCTGATGAACTGCGACCTAGGAAATGTAAGATGAATAAACCCTTTCCTCCCCAAGTTGGTAGTGGTCAGAGTATTTTGTCACGGCAATGAAGAAACAAACCAGAACAGTGCCCAATACAGGGCTGCCCTCAGGGCATGTAGACTTGGCACAGAACAGCAGTGAGTTGCCCTGTGAGAAAACCACTCTTCCACTTCTTCCTCTTGTGTTTAGGAGGGTGCCACCATTGGAGCCTATGCTGTCCTCAGCACTGCTAAATGCCTGCCAGCCTCTCTCTCTAAATAGAAATAGTAGGCCTCAGGCTACAGTGAGTACAGTTAACAGTCATTGTCTAGAATGTGACTTTCATAGTTACTTATTGCCTTAATACTAATGGCCCATTCACAAGTAGCAATAGAATATGTATTGTGTGAGGGTGTCTGTGTGCATGTGTGTTCATGTGGGTGTAGGTGCACACGTGTGAATATGCATGCATGCACAAGCCTTTGGAGGCCAGAGGACAACCCTTGCTTCTTATTACAGGGTCTCCCACTGGCCTGGAGCTTACAGATTAAAATAGGCTGTCTGCAGTGAGCCCTAGGGATCACCCCAGAACTGGGATTATAGTACATGCCATTCCTGGCTTTTGTACTTGGATCCTGGGGATTGAACTCTGGCCCTAATGCTTGTGCAGAAAGCACTTAACCAACCAAGCTATCTTCCCATCCCTAGAAATTGTATGCTTGAATGTATTTATGCAAGTTCAGTGTACACAAAACTCAGAAGTAATAGCAAGACAGTGGCCAGGCCTGACTGACCTCACAGAGGAGGAACACAGGTAGCTGAAATTGGAGACCCTCCACCTCAGCAGGTCTTTAGGAAGAAGACTCCCACTGAGGGAGCTCTTTTTCTGCTTTCTCTGTTCCAGGCATGGATCCTGAAAAACTAGAGCGAATCCAGCTCCCAGTCCCAGGTGCAGCTGAGAAGACCACCTACAACCATCTGCTTGCTGAGAGACTCATCAGGATTATGAACAATGCTGCCCAGCCAGGTGCCCATCTAGGGGTGTTTGAAGGACCAGGCCCCCAGCTAGGCACCATGAGCCCTGGGTTCTTAATCTGGCCTTTTTGACTACCACCCCCCCTCCCAGATACTAGCACCTGCCTTCTGCTGCAGCCAGACCGTCTCTGGAGCTCTCCTCACCCTTGGTGGCAGCCACCTTTCTCTTATACACCAGCCTTTGTCTTGTTGCTTTTGTCAGGCCTGGAGCCCTCCTCTCTAGAGACCCAAGGCCATATTGTGAGAGTGAACTAGGCTGAGTCCCCGTAAGGGGAGCAGGTGTGAAGGTTCAGGTGAAGTGCTCTGCTTTACACTCATATGCCCTGGGTCTACAATGGTTTGAGCCAGGAGAGGATTAGGATAACAGTAGAATGAAGCATCTAGCACGGCTTTTGCCTCCGGGGGACATCTGACAATGACTAGAAACATTTCTGAGCGGCAGACTAATAATGCTCCTGGAATCTAGTAGGTCAAGGACACTGCTAAACATCCCAGGATACATGAGGTCCCAGAGTGATCTGGCCCAGAATATCAGCAGTCACAGAGTGAGTTCTCTGCAGAGGCAAGAGAGAGGTCACTAGAATGTGTGGGATTGGGCCCAGCTACCTATGGTCTGGGGGAAGGGAAGCATGGTCAGAGCAGGTCGGTGTAGTGAGCCTGGATCAGGTCAACAGAGCTGGGCCATTGGTAGCTGGAGCAGAGGGTGGCTATGCTAAAGAGGGAGGAAGGGAGGGGCCTCAGGGTGTCCTCAGGCATTAAAGCAGTTTCTCAGAGGACAGATGCCAGCCAAGAGTCATAGCTGGTGGTCTGCAAAGTTCCAGAAGCTGTGGACTCCATATGGAAATGCAATCTTGTGGTCAGAGAAGAGGTTGGGACAAGAGCCAGCAGGCTGTCATGGATTGAGCCCTGAGATACTGCCCATGCCTAGAGGCGACAAAGAGGAATAGACAGCCCAGGAGCCTGAGCCAGGACAAAGGGGGCACAGGATGTGACTCATGACAAGGAAGTATTCAGTGGGCTCAGTTTTCACTGAGCAATCCTTTCAAGGGAGGCAGACCTTTACCCTGAGGATGGGGCCAGAGGTGAGCTTTAGGAAGGACAGTAGGAGCTACATGATGGGTCAGGTACTGAGACATCTGTGCCCTGACCAGAGAATAGGGTCAGCTCCTTGGTGAGAATTTGTCAAGGTAGTGGTAGCTAGGGCAGAAAATCGCATTCCGCTTCTCTTGAGACAAGGAGTACTTGAAGGGATGTGTGGCAGGAGAGCTTTCTAGCCAGCAGCTGGGGCTGCAGACAGAATAAGATTTCTCTGGATGAGCATCCAGACCTTGTAGTGGAGGGGGCAGGGAGGGCCAGACTGGGTGGGACTGGGCTGGCAGAAGTGAGCAGGGATCAGCCTGTGTCCCTGGGCTTTGATCATGCTCAGTAAGACCTGCTTTACATGCACATAGTTTTGCCATTTGTGAGCCCAGATTCTTCTCATCTGTTTCCACCTGGCCTACAGGGCATTAGCAAAGAGGTAGGTGTCCCGGGTGCGTCCCTAGGATGGCTCATCCTGGGCCCCAGTGTCTCAGAGGCATGGTCCAGAGACTCTCTGCTCCCTGATTCTCATTCTGTACCTCTACTTTCCTCAGAAATAAAGTGCAGAGACAGGAAAGTTTGCTTAAGAGTAGTTGGCCTTAGGTCTGGCAGTTACAGATACTTCTGGAAGAGTGCCTGATGTGGGTTTTGGCACCCAGTGCACCTGGAGTCACCACTGCCTGGCTGTGACAAAGCCACTTTGCTTTTCTAAGCCTCTGTCTTCAGAGCACCCATGGCAGTGGGTATCTGTAAAGATTCCTCCTAGGGGTAGTCATATAGCACCAGGCTTCAAGCCTGGGTCCCAACAAGTTAGCACTGCATGAAGTGTTAGTCACTACTTGGTCAGTTAACAGAAACCCAGCCCAGACTAGCTTAAACTATACAAGCAGAAACTGACAGACATGCTTGGTTTTTGTTGTTGTTGTTTGTCTTTTTGATGAAGGGTCTCCCTGCAGCCCAGGCTGGCCTGGAACTCACTATGTAGACCAGGTTGGCCTTGATCTCACAGAGATCCGCCTGCCTCTAGTGTTAGGATTAAAAGTGTGCGCCACCACACCTGGCTGAAACTGATATGCAAACTCAATAACTGGCTTGTAAAATCTGTTGAGGGTCTGGCTTCAGGCACAGCTGAATCTAGGGGTTCAAATAATGTTTCCAAGAATGTCTGTGCTGTTTTCTGGGTTGGCAGGGTATCTGCCCATGATTGGCAGCCATCTCTTCCCTTCTGGGGCTCTAGACTACTCTATGGGAGACATTCAGTCTGCTCAAGCCACATGGGAAGGAGAGCACAGAGCCATTTTTAGGACACCTGAAGAAGATTGACAGTACCTGCAAGGGCAGGGAGGCGGCTGGTTATCATACTTGTCCATTAAGGTCCCACCAGCATTTTTATCCTAGCCACAGCCCAGCACAAGGAGAGCAGGTGAATTTCTGGCACATTGTTGAATTGAGCACTGACTCTACTGAGCTCCTTTGCCATTTCCCACCCTATCTCTGTGAACAAGGAATGGATCACCCAGAGCACACCAACCCTGGGTGGTATGCTCACTCCAGAAGTGTGAAGAAGGTCCAGCTCTACCAAATCACATGACTCAGAGTGGGCCACAATTCTGTATCCACACCTAGAAGTGGGAAACATACGGAACATGCACAGCTACAGTATAGCTTCTTCTCTCTTACTTGCCATTTTGCCCTCCTTCACCCACCTGATAAGGATACTTCAGGATAGATGTGGGCTCCGAGGCTTGGTGGGAGTGTTGACTTGTTACTGACTGGGAATGGGGTTTGCATGTGGAGCTCCCTCTGGGACCCCTCTGAACATGAGGGGTCTTGAGTAGCCTATCAGCTGATAATTAACATAAAGTAGGAGAGCAAGAGTCTTGTGTTTGGCGAGGGGCTGCTGGGTTGACCCTGGTGTTCTCTGCAGATGGCAGGATCCGGTTGGCCACACTAGAGCTCAGCTGCCTGCTCCTGAAGCAGCAGGTGCTGACCAGCTCAGGCTGCATCATCAAGGATGTGCACTTAGCCTGTCTGGAGGTGAGACCATGCCCTCCTTTCTGCTCTCCCCCTAGCTGAGAAGGTTGGGTGGGAGGCTGCTGGCACTGCCTGTTCCACAGTGTCCCTAGCACAGCTAAGAGAAGCTGGCCCTGAGATGCCCAAGGCCCGGTGGTCCTGCTGCAGCTCCCAGGTCCAGAGGAGCATCACTCCTGCCAGGACCACTGAAGAGCACCTCATGCTTGATTTAAATAGCTTCTCTTGTAGGGATCTGCATCTGGATTTGTCCCAGGAGTTTTCAGATGTTCCTTTTGTGTTCCAAAGCTTTTATGCACGCATAAATGTGTACATATAAACATATTCACCTATAGTTTTTGTGATAAGCTGCACATTTACTATGTTTTCAATATCTTTTATCATTTCTTGCCCTTTCATATTCATCTTTTTTTGTTTGTTTGTTTGCTTTTTTTTTTTTAGAAAATGTAGGAAGTACAGAGTGAGAAGTAATGCTGGGCGTGGTGGCACACGCCTTTAATCCTAGCACTTGGGAGGCAGAGGCAGGTGGATATTTGTGAGTTCAAGGCCAGCCTGGTCTACATACTGAGTTCCAGGACAGCTGGGGCTACAGGGAGACCCTGTCTCAAAAGAAACAAAAACAAAAAAGAGTGAGAACAGGGGCTGGAGAGATGGCTCAGTGGTTAAGAGTACTGGCAGCTCTTACAGAGGACCTAGGATCAATTCCCAGCACCCACATGGTGGCTAATAACCGTTCATAACTCCAATCCCAGGCAATCCACTGCTGCCTTCTGACCTCCACAGGCATTGCACGACACAGGTGCACTTATGTACATGCAGGCAATAAGCTCATATACCTAAAATAAAAATAAAACATTTTTTAAAAAGGAAGTAACAACTGAGCTTGACCCTTGGTGTATCTGCACACACAAACACACACAGTGCTGAAAGGGTTTTTTGTTTTATTAAAGTGGAGAAATAATGGCCA
>NW_008335297.1:4738984-4771217 GCF_000622305.1 Nannospalax galili | reverse complement strand
GGCAGGGTCTTCCTGTAGCCCCAGCTGGACTAGAACTCACTTTGTAGACCAGGCTGGCCTTGAACTCACAGAGATCCGCCTGCCTCTGCCTCTCAAGTGCTGGGATTACAGGCGTGTACCACCATGCCCAGCTTGGCCATCATCTCTTAACAGTTTCATGATACCACACCTTGATGGATTGAGAAATCGGATCAGTTAGGGTAAATTGTCATACATGTGGATGAAGGGACCATTATCTCCAAGTTGTGTGTCCACTTGGAACTATTCTCTTCGTCTATAAAGCAGAATGATGCCTGCCTTTCCAGTTACTGTGAGGACTCAATGAAAGGTGTATTTGCAAGGCCACTGTCCTCAATAAAAGTAGTTCTCATGGCTCCTCACACCTCAGTACACATTTCCCAGGCCTATGCCACCTACCTCCCTTGCCCCAGATGGGATACTACCTGCAGCCCAGAAAGAACACCAGTCTTGCTGATCTCCCTGGGGGTTCTGCATACCTGCCTACTTCACAAAAACAGCTCTGGAGTCCCAGAGTCCCTGGTATAGGATGATAAAATAAGGTAGGCCCACGAAGCAAAGCCATCCTCTTTAGAAAAGCTCCAAGAGTTAGTGTCTGAGGAGAGGAGGTTGTACATACCTCATCCTAGTTCCTGTTATGAGACAGGTGTGTAGAATAATCCAGAAGCCAAGCTATTTGAGCCCATTTCAGAAATCAGTGCACAGCAGTGGGTTTTGAGTTTGAGCTGAAGCAACTAGAGGGTTTGGCAAACAATTGGGGGCCTATATGATTGGTTTCAAACTTTTTTACATATTTCTATAGAACATTTTGGAAGGTCAATATTTTCCTGAAGGTTGTCTCAGGGAAGTTGAAACAACCGTTTCTGGTAAATGTGCTAACCTGTAAAATATTCACATAGTGCTGCATTCGTAGGAAGAGAGACTGGGCCAAATGTCCTGTGTCTCTTATTAAGGAGGTCAGCTATATTGAGAAGTGCCTAGACAGCAGGTGTCACCCACTGCAGTGATTCCAGGGAAACAGTGGCCTGATATGACTGTGGCTGAGGGAAAGGAACCACCACAAGCTGCTTGGCAGAGCTGCATCAGAGCAGAGACCTAGAGGATCTCTGGCAGCAGTCACTTTCTCTTTCACATGCCCTATAAATTATAAACTCATACTCTTTACTAGACTTGTTGAGTCTTTTGTAAGTGCCAGGCACTGTTAGAGATGCAAGGTTTGAACAGTTAATAAGTAGGAAAATATAAGACATGCGCCAGCAAGATGACTCAGCAGGTAAAGATGCTTGCCGCCAAGTCTGATGACCTGAGTCCCATTTTTGGAGTCCACATGGTGGAAGAAGAGAACCAACCCCTGCAAGTTGTTCTCTGATTGCTACAGACATGCCGTGGCATGTGTGTACCTAACCACCACCACCACCACATACACACAAAACAAAAATTGTTTGCTTTGGGGTTTTTTTTGCTTTTCTGATTTTGTTTTTTTAAAAAAGTAGCAGGAAGCCGGGCATGGTGGTGTACGCTTTTAATCCCAGCACTTGGGAGGCAGAGGCTGGGATCTCTGAGTTCAAGCCCAGCCTGGTCTACATAGTGAGTTCCAGGACAGCTGGGGCTACAGGGAGATCCTGTCTCAAAAAGACCAAAAATAAAATAAAATTTCGGTCGTGGTGGCGCACGCCTTTAATCCCAGCACTCGGGAGGCAGGGGCAGGTGGATCTCTGTGAGTTTGAGGCCAGCCTGGTCTGCGTAGTGAGTTCTAGGCCAGCTGGGGCTACAGGGAGACCCTGTCTTAAAAAGACCAAAAAAAGAGTGTAAGAGCAAAATAGCAGAAGTGCCACTGAGTCATGGCAGCTGAGAAGGGAAGTCCAGCTGAAGTAAAGGTCACCAGAACTCTTGGGGTCCCCTGAGAAGTCCGAAGTAGATCTTGGAATGTGTGTGGGTCCCACCAATGTGGAGAGGCAGTTGGAAGAAGTGGTAACAAAGAACACAAGTTCATGAGTCAGATCCAGTGAGGTGTGACCTGGAGAACATTACTTAACTTCCCTGAACCTGAAGTTCCTCTTGTGTCCCCCACTCAGTAGCTGAGAGTATGGCTAAGAAGTTTCCAGGCCCTGAAAGGATGTTGACAGAACAACCATGGAACATACCAACAGCAGAGATGAGCAAGAGAGACTCTTTACTCATCCAAATCTACTGAGCTTAGTGCCGAGGATAAGAGTCCATTGGAGGACTCTGCACATCCTGAACTCTGAATTTAAGCACTAGCATTTTCATATAGCTATCTTGGAAGCCATTATAAAATTAAGGTGTTTGTGTTAGGGTTTCATTTATTTGTTGTTTTCTGTCTTTTGTTTTTGGTACTAGGGATGGAACCCACGGCCTTGTCCATGGTAGGCAAGTGCTCTACCACTAAGCTACATCGTTATCTAAATTTTGTTTTGAGACTATGAGTACCTCGTTACATATCCAAGGCTGTCTTCAAACCTGAGATCCTCCTGCATCTGCCTCACAGATTGCTGGGATTACACATGTGTGTCCCTATTCTCTGTTTCTGTGTCCCCTGCATACCACAGCAGTTTTTGTGTTTTGTTACTATTGACCTTGAGGGAATAGGTTACTTTGCTTCTTTCTTTGGCTATGTGCTGCACAGTAAAGAAAACTCAACATTTTGAAAGGAAGGAAAAGAAATTTCCCATAATGTCAACATGAAGACTTTTTTTTTCTTTCTCCTCTGGTCTTTGCCCTCCGACTCATCTTCTCAAGATGCTGCAATGTCTTTGCCATGGTCTCCCGTTCATCTTCCAGTTTTTCTCTCTTCATTGTAGCTTAAGTTTTTTTGTTTTTGTTTTTTTCCTCTTGTGACAGCGCTGTGGGATTTTTTTTGTTTTGTTTTGTTTTGTTGTTGTTTTTTTTAGTTTTTTGTTTTGCAACACTGGAGATGCATCCCAGGCATCCCAAAGCCTTTTGCATGCTACCCATGCCTCTAGCCCATGATGGAGGTTTTTTCATTTATTTAGATAGGGTTTAATGTAACTCAGGTTGGCCTTAAATTCATTGTGTAGCTGAGGATAATGTTGAACTCCTGATCCATCTTTCTCTACCTCCCAAGTACAGGGATTAAAAGTGTGTGCTACCACACCCAGCTGACAGTTTCATAAGTCTGACTTCTTCCAGCTGCAAAAAGGTTTCTCTGGTGACTTCTGCCGCAGTTCACGTAGGCATTTTCCTGTTGGAGTTTGGGCTGCTTCCACTATTCCACTCTTCAACTAAATTGTAAGAGCCACTTCATGAATACAGTGTTTTCTTTCCTTTTGAATTATTTCTTTAGGAGATGTTCCCAGAAGTGGAATTTCTGGTTCAAAGGGTATGGATTTTTTTTGGTACCTCTCTTAATATTACCACCCTGCTTTCCCTTTGGACTGGGCCCACAGCTAACTGCTTCAGCCCTGTTTTGAGGATGACTTTCACAGCTTTTTCCATGGCCTTGGTCCTTCTAACCTGAATGACTGTTGTCTAAACCCAACAGCCTACAAACATGGCAAGGAAGCAGGCAGAGGAGAACTGGTCTCAGGGCCAGTCCAGGACTCAGTGCAGGACTACCTGTGCTGTGGTGCACCCTCATGGGGCAGCGGCCATGAGCCTCCCTCCTCAGAGGTGCAGTCTGCTCATTCAGCCCCAGCTGGAGCTGAGGCCCTTCTGACTCAGACCTGCCCTTCTGAACCTCTGCATGTAACAGCTCCCTAAATGCTGCGTGTGACCAGGGTTTGCTTCCAGACTTGGGGAAGCAAAGAAATGGAAGTCTCTTCTTTGTATTTGAGCTGGCCAACTGTCTTTCCTTTCAGAATCTGGTCTTCTGCTTTCAAGGTATTCTATGGAAGAATCTGAAGCAGTAATTGTTTCTGATTCCTTTTGGGTCCAACTTTGAAATTTGCATCTTGATTTAGCAAAGAAAAGAAGAGCACTTGATAAAACCCTGGGTTCCCAAGCCCTGAATCTTTTGAAGGCCAAGAAGTGTTTTCAGAAGAACACCAGCTTTGGAGCAACTCTGGGCAAACAGCATAACAGCACTGGGCTTCGGTTTCTGTCAGGTGGGAGCCACACAGGATCATTAAGAGGTCCAAATGAGAGGACACCCTATGGCCCCACGTATTGCCCATTGGCCGTGGGTAATGAGAGGGAGCCATTAATGTTTCCAGAGTGATGGCATAAAGTGTGTGACCCCTAGCCTCATGGTTTCCATTCTCTGTGGCTTTTCAGGGCCAGTCAACATGCTTGCCAGCCCCTTAGGTCTCCTTGGGAGCCGGCTTTCCTCATGAGGAGCACCCTGCCCTGTGGGACTCGCCTCTTTCTGTTCTTGGACATGGGCTTCTTGTGTTCACAGCTTTCCCTTGGGAGTTGGGGCAGGAGCCAGGAAATATCAAGATGGTATTTTATGTTTTATATTCTATATTTTAAATGACTTTATTTTTATTTGTATTCCTGGAAATATCTTACATTTGTTGTTCACAGAGCAAAAGCAGATGTTTTACCAAAAGTCCACTGTTAAGAGCCAAATTCCAAACTCTTTTAGATTCCTTGGAAAGCTTCAGGTTTTCCAAGGGATAGGCTGCAGAAAGCAGCATATGTTTCTGCTTTATCATCTTTGCCGTGGCCCTGTTAGGGGTCTTTGCCTTTAGAACCCGGAGAGCAGTAGATTTGACACACATGAAGCTTGCCCTTGACTGAGATCTGTCTGCAGTGTTCCCCCCCACACACTTTTTTTCCTCCTCATCCCTGAGGTTGTAAATCCTTACTTGAGAGCTCAAACTACCAGATACTCCCAGTGACCTCCCCTTATCCCCCCAACACATATATCTTGGGATATCTGGACTGACACAGAATTGCTTCGTCTGGTGCACTGGGCTACGTGGCATGTGAGCCTAACATTACAGTCTCAGCTCAGCCCTTAGCAACTGTGTGTGCTGAGGTCAGTCTGTCCTCTCATCACCTACTCTTCCTTCTACAGTCATAAATTTGCAATATGGCATCCCCAAACCCTGGCATACAGTAGGTGTTTACTAGATAGGAGCTCTTGACTTTTAATGGAGCTAAACCTCCATTTCTTCTGATTGGTGTCTTTTTGAAGGCTAAACTTTAAAAACTACTAAGGACATTAAGGTCAGATTCTGATGCCACCTCACCATCACAGTGTAGAAGTTGCCTTTGTCTAGTTCCTACTAGTTTACTTGGAGTGTTCCTTCAGCAAGCCTGGGGCTGTGGGGTGCTCTTGCAGTTTTCTACATGCACAGCCTGGTCCAAGGTTCAGAGCCCAGGCAGGAACAGGGTTTCAGTGCTGATCAGATACTCACTGCCTGGGCCATTAAGAGGCAGTGCCACCCCAAGCCCCTTGCAGAAAAGGAACTTGTCCCTCTTATTTTCAAAAGCCTTTGCTGAATAAAGGGTGTCCTCCCTTCATGTAGGCCAGGACTCATAGGCACCTCAAACAGGAAGGCCAAGGGTACACTGGAATTCATTGGTGTGAGGCTCACCAGTGGTAATAACAGTAGTTTGGTCCCACACTCTTCTGTATCTAGTGTAGTGGGCTGGGGTGGTTGCCCCTTTCTGCAGCCCTGTGCTGACCATGCCTGCCAGCCTTGTCTCAGGATTGTCACATAGCCAGAGTCAGGGATTGCTGTGCTGTTTGTCAGATGAGGACACCGTAGAAGTTAAGTCTTGACCAAATACACAGTGGAAGAGAGGCCTGTGCTAACCTTGTCTGTGCCTATGAAGCTGTGTTCCCCAGTTGGACTCTATATAAGGGAGAGACCTAGGGGTACCCTCACCTGTGGCCTGCCTCTGCTTTTAGGCCCTGGTTGGTGGCAAGCCTGTTTCTGGGACTGAGGGCTGCTTCTGCACAGATGTCACTGGAAACTGGTGGTGTCTTCTCTCTGCTCTTGGGGCATAACTGGTGGCCACATTGGACACTGACAGACTCCTTTTCCAGGGGTCAGGGATGCCTGTGCTGACAGAACTGTCTGTCCCCAAGAATGGATTAGGAAACATAGGACATTGTTGTCTCCCTGCTGGATATCTGTTCTCACCCCATTTCTAGAAAACTCCTCTTCCTAAGGCCCAGGCCCAAGAGGTGGAGGACTCCCCTGGGGGTGGGAGTAGGCCTTTTAAGTAAGCCTCACCAACTACATGCCACTCTCTTGTCCCATATTCATATCAAATGTGCACCCACACATTTGATGGCAATTTGGCTCTCCTGGCCCCACCGGTGCAGTTGTAGAAGCAAACAGGTTGTAGCCTTTACTTCCCTAGAAGCACTACCTCAGGCAGGCCTCCTTACCTCCCTTGGTCTTAGCTGCTTGCTGGCTGTGGAATAGGCAAGCTGCCAAGGTGGGGATGTGTGTTAAAGGTCACATGAACCTTGGGGACAGGTCTTGGCAGATAATGTGCCTGCTGAAATGATCCAGGCCAGAATCTATTGGAGGGACTGAAACAGACTTACTGTGACAGCTCTGGGTCATAGTGCTGCAAGGCTGATCTGTGTTCTCCTTCCTTCTCTTCTGTTTAGCCAAGAGTCAGTGTAGCACCTTCATGCAGGGCACCTTGACCACACACCTGCAACATCACTTTCTCTCTGCTCTGTCCAGGCCATCCGGGTATTCTTCATGCTGCGTTCCCTGTCACTGCAGCTTCGTGGGGAACCTGAGACCCAGTTGCCGCTGACTCGAGAGGAGGACCTGATCAAAACAGATGATGTCCTGGACTTGAGTGAGTTAGCATCCAGAGTTGCACCAATGGGCCAGGGGACTCAGGACAATGGTCTGTTGAGTCACAAACTTTTAGGGTTGGGGTGAGCATAGCATGCACTTTGTATGGCCATTGACCTGGGAACATTGCTGAAAAGTGTGTGTTGGGCAGGATTCAAGTTGAGAATGGGGCCTGCCCCAGGTCCCTGCCCTCCATTCAAATAACCAGAACAGCACCGGCCTGACTAGTATTATGGATTAAGGGGTTTCTGTGTGATTCCAATGATTTAAAATAAGGATTCTGCTGTTACTGAAAGGAAGCCTGTCACCAAAATGAAATGGAAACAACAGAGAGACATAAGAAGTACAGAAAAGCAAGTCACCAGTGCTTATGTAAGAATGATGACTTTAGAGATCAGAGAGCCATGTGCTTAGCCTGTGACCTGGAACTCTGTACTTGGCCATCGTTGCCTTGCTGTTTTCTTCTGTATCATAAAGCAGAGTATTGTTTTTATTTTATTTTTGAGACAGAGTCTCTCTGTGTATGTCAGGCTGGTCTTGAACTTGAGATCATTCTGCCTTCCAAGTGCTGGGATTACAGGCTTGTGTCCCCATGTCCAGCTCATTGCTGAGATTTAAAGGTATAGATAATGGTGGTGTTCCCAGAACCCTTCTCATACTTGTATGCCACCATACTTGGAAGCCACCACAGCTTGTTTCCTCTGTAAAATGAGTCTAGTTAGGGGTAGGGAACTCTGGGAAAGCCTTGTGTAGCATGCATAAGACTCTGGGTTCCACCCCTACTAGTGAGAAAATAAAATTGGAGAGGCGGTCTTGCTTTAAAGATCAGGTGAAAGATAACATGAAGTGCAGTGCAACTCAATGTCACTTAACTGAGCAGCTAGTGCTCAGCACACCAGAGAAGTCAACCTGCTAGTGGAGCACTAGGCACCCAATACTTGGGCTCTTCTCACTAGATGACAGTGCTATAGAGTACCTGGCTGGCTCACTTTGTCCTGGCCCTTATTTGTGTTCTTTCATCTCTCTCTGTCTTGGAGGAACAAAGCCCTGACCCTCTATGCTCTCTGCCTATCTCCTTCAACCCTTTCACCCTGGAGAAATGGCTTTATTTCTTTAAAAGCTGGAATTGATTGAGTTGGCTGGAGAGAATCATAACCAGTACTTCTCTAATTTGATCCATATAGAAAAGGAGACGGCTCTCTTCAGTGTTTGCATCCATGAAATGGAATTAAATTTTGTGCTAGGAATTCACATTCCTTCCTTCCTCCCCCTAAGAAGGGCCTCACTGAAATAAAGGTTAAAAGTATTTCACTTATCAATTTTAATTGATTAGGTTGCGAGTTGAGATCACTTAACTGAGCCTTTTTTGGGTAGTTGGCCATTAAGAAACTAATGGCTGGCCGTCTTTACCGAGCCTGATTGCAGATTATATCTTTTGATAAAGAGGGCAATGTTCAGAGCACAGTAAGGACTTATGGATTTTAAAGACATGTACCACCATGTTGTTGGTTGGCTTTTAAAAAAAAATTGTTTTGTGATTATAAATCCTGGGGCATACCATCATACTTCATAGTACACAAAATGTTTTCTGTATAGCTAAACCTGGGAGTGGTGAGCGATGGCTAAGTAATTGGAAGCCGAGCCTGTTTCTGTCTACCGGATAAGCTGGGAAGCTGACTCAAGGAGAGGGATTTGAGATTGGTCCACTTTTATCTCTCTTGATAAGGTATGGTAGGCTTAAAGAAATGCCATAAAGTGGTGACATAATGTATATTTATTGGCCTCATCACACTGATAAGAAACCACAGCACGGGAGAAAGCCTCAACAGCCAGCCCAAGTGTCCACTGACCAGTACCAGCTCTTGGGTCTCATGTGGCAAGTATCAGTAAGATAGCCTCTACCAGTCACAGGAAAAACATGGTCACACTAGAAAGAAAGGGGCTGATTGTTCCCTAAGCAAAGCCTGCCTTGTGTTCCCCTGAAGAGGAGGGTGGCATGGGGCAGAGGTCACTGTTATAATGACCATTTCTACCAAATGAGGGAGAGAGAGCAGGGAGAGAGAAGGGAGAGCAGACAAGGTAAAAGATTTTTAGAAAATAGCATCCCGGCTCTGCAGGGCCCTAAGCCTCACTGTTCCTGGGTTTGTTCATGTGCC
The DNA here is from genome assembly GCF_000622305.1 of Nannospalax galili. NCBI lineage: Eukaryota > Metazoa > Chordata > Mammalia > Rodentia > Spalacidae > Nannospalax > Nannospalax galili. Next base: position 4,762,288 of record NW_008335297.1, on the reverse strand, counting down.
CATGTCTGTCCTTTTACTGTATGCCTGTACCTAGCACACATCTTATGGCTTCTCTAACACTTCTCTAGCAGATAAGGACATGCAGCACTTGTCTTAGTTGGATAGGTGGCCACTGTTTGCAAATCCCTAACCTCCCAGAGCTGACTACTGCTTTGGCTCCTGCTTTGGGCTAGAGGTAGGCCTGCATTCTTCTGCTCTCAGCCTGCCCTAGTGATGTGCACAGTCAGCCTCTGGTAAAGCTGGTAGCCAGCATCTATGTGACCCTCCCAGGTCTTTGTGCTGGTAAGGCTTAGGCTTCACCTTTAAAATGGCTCTGAGGAACTTCTAGGAGTGCTGCTGGGAAAGTCAGGTAAGTCAGTCTATCCTGTACACACTCAGTATGCAGTAAGTAGGTGCTTAGTGCCAAAGCTGCCTAGGGCCTCTGTGCAGCTGCTGAGTGAGTGGCAAATCTCAGACTGATATACTTTCTGCTTGAGCCAAGTCCTAAGGAGTGGGTCCTGAGCTGTTCAAGCCACTTTATCACCATGTGATGGTGCTTTACAGGGGCTAGAAAGACAACTATGGCTACTTTGAGTAAGGGAGAGGGTGTAAGCCAACCTTCTGAGGCTATGGAACTTCTCTAGTATCTCACTGACCAAGACTGCTCTGAGGACAAGTTGGCTTAGAGGAGAAACCTCAGGCTGCTGCCTATGTGTAGCCTTGGGGCCACTTGGAATCAGAGAGGATTCCTGCTTGTCTCCACATATCTTGGCCATCATAGTACTAGGAGAATTTTCCCACTATCCAGGCACCTTAAGAGATACCAGACCCCTGAGCAGACATTTCTAGTTTCTTCCCAACCCTGTTCATGCCAACACTTGACAGATACCTGGAGCCATGGCATATGCTGCACATCCAGTCTTACTTTTTGTTTGTTTGTTTGTTTGTTTGTTTGTTTGTTTGTTTGAGATAGGGTCTTTGTAGTCCAAGCTGGCATGACATTCACTGTGTAGTTCAAAGGCCAGCCTTGAACTCCAGGCAGTCCTCCTATCTCAACCTCTCAAGTGCTAGAATTATGGGTGTGAGCCACTATACCCAATGTATTCTGACTTTTAAAATCCATTCATGAAGTCCAGTCAATGAAAATGTGGTCAATGAAAATCCATTCATTTCAGCTATTTATTGAGCATATACTGCATGTTAGGTACAAGACTGGTGCTAGGATGTGACCCTGTCACAGTATGACCTGCTCAGAGAAATGTTGGCATGATGGCATTTAAGAGGTGAGGCAGGGCCTAGGGTACATCCAAGTGGGCACAAGTAGTTGTCACTGTCCACATATATCTTATATATAGTAATAGTAATAGCATTTTGTGACTGAGTGGCAGATATGCAGACTAACTCTGGGACAGTCCAGGTGGCAGGGATGGGAGGATGGTGGCTCAGTAGATTATCAGGAGGAGCAGGCCCTGGAAAGGTGCTGGTTCCCAGTGCTAGATAAAATATACAGTGAGAGAGTGTGTCATAATATGCAGGGCAGGTGGGGCACAACCTAAGGTAGCCCTCTGAAGTTGCTCTATGAGGAGCCTGCATCCTGTTCCGTTAGGTGAGGAGTTACATAGAACACTTCAGTCGCTAGCCATTTCCACCTTTGCCTGTTAGAACCCTGCAGCAGGTTGCTAGAGTCAGAAATGGGGGCATACAGACCAGAGTTGAGTTGGGACATATCCCCCAGTGTCTAGGGTCTAGAAAATAGCGTCTTCCTACAGCATAGTCTTTCTCAGACCTCAGGGTTCCATGGCTCAGGGGCAGCCTCAAAAAAGAACAGTACAAAATAGAGCTTCTAGGGACAAGATGGCCAACTTTTTTTTAACCTAATCATACTTTTTTTTCTTTAAACAAAGCACTTATGCCTGGGCACAGTAGTGTGCACCTGTAGTTCCAGCCACAGGGGAGGCTGAGGCAGGAGTATGGCTTGAGTCTAGGAATTCAAAGCCAACTGGAGCAATATAGGGAGAGTCTGTCTCAAAAAATTTTTTTAAAGTTTCAAAAGCATTTATGAACTATTAAAAGAACCCAGTCAAAAACAGGAAAGCAATAGAGTAGAATGACTCTCCTGGAAACACCTCCATACTGTGCCTTAATGGATGTGAGGAGCAAGCATGCCAATACAGAGCAATAGAGCAGGCTTTCCAAGCTCCCAGCCTTAGAAGGATGTAACTGCCCATCCCAGCATCACAAACCAAAATCAGACAGGCACTGTGCAGAATACTTATAGAGCAGCTAACAGCTGATCTGGCTGGAGGTCAGCAGAGCTTCTAAGGGAGCAGCAAGCCACCTCAGGGCTATCTGTGGATGTAGGTGCCAGAAGGGGCCCAGCAGGAGCAAAGGCCCTGGGACCAGTGAGTGTTCGGGAAGATGAGGGATGGCTGTGTGGCTACAGTGGGGCAGTAGAGGGTAACAATGGTGGTGAGAGGATGGGGAGGAGACCTTGCAGACCCGTGGACAGAACAAGAATTGGGTTTATCGTCAAATAATGCAGAGAGGTTTTCACTGGCTAACTTGATGAAATTTGTCTCTCAAAAGACTTCCGGCCTCAGTGTGAAGAGTGGGTTTGTGGGTCAGAAGACACCACAGCAGGGATGTTGACCTACACAGCTGTCCTGCAGAAGCCTGGTCCACCAGGTGCTGCCTACCTGTGGTTCACACACTGCTTTAAACTGCCCCAGTCTTTTCTTGGTCTGGGTACAGGGGCTTTTTATTGCACAGAGGCCTGTCCTGCTGGAGCCAGTTTATTCTCTGGGACCCACACAGTGGTACTGTTTTATTCGCCTTCATGCCTTAGCCTGGCAGGCTGCTCTGCCCCTTCCCTCTGCCCTCCTGACTGTTTTTAGCCCAGGCTGCTTGTTTAAGACAGGTGGCTGAGGGCTGGAGAGATGGCTCAGCGGTTAAGAACGCTTGCTGTTCTTCCAGAGGACCTGGGTTCAATTCCCTGCACCCATATGGTAACTAACAACCATCTGTAACTACAGTTCCAGGGTATCCAACGCCCTCTTCTGTCCTCTGTGGGACATTACATGCATGTTGTGCACTTAACATGCTGACAAAACACTCATACACATAAAATTAAAATATTAAAATAAAGTAAAAAAGACAGGTAGCTGAGATGTGGAAGAAACCTCAGGTTCCAGAAAAACACAGGATCCCAATTTGCTTCTTCCCAGCTGTGTGGCCTTGGACAAATTGATTCTCCTTTCTGAGCTTCAGTTTCTCTCATAGATAAAATGAGAGCAGTGGTGCCCATCTTAGAGATGCAAAGTTTTAGGTTTTTGGGCAGATAGACCCACTGATGTAGTTTGGCAACCAGGAAAATGTTTGGAAGCAAATTTATTTTGCCAGCATTTTAGATTCAGAATACTTTATTGTAGAAACCAAAATCTGTCCCTTTTGAATCTAAGAAGGTCTGGCCACATGAGGCCTGCATTCCCCTCAGGCACCTATTGACACCCCTTTTCATGTGGAGACATTCTTGTCCCCAGACATGGGCTTCTCCGGAACATCAAGCTTCTGTTCCCAGTAGTATCTCAGGGCACCTCCCTTGCTGTCAGGAGCAGAAGGCAGTGCTCCCGCAGACCCAGCCAACAGTCTTTTCCTCATAATGTTGCTGGGTCTCCCATCTGTCCCTGCTCTACCTCAGCACCTGGATTTATGCTACTATCATCTCATACCTGGATTATTGCAGTTTGCCTCTTATGTCACTCGCTTCTGCCTTGGGCCCTAGAGTTCTTCTCAGTGTGCAATGTCAGCCTTTCAAAACTGAAGTCAGATAGTGGGTCCCATCCTCTGACAACAAGCAGAGCCCTTGGTGGCTCTCAAAGCCAAGCATCCTCTGGCACCAACTCTCTGCCTACTACTCTTTTTCAGGCACTCATGGTACATTCCCATGTCAGGGCCCCCCCAAACTCCACCTGTTCCCCAGAATAAATATGATGTCACTTATTAAAGGTCTGTCACATGTCCTCAAATTCTTGATCCATGTTTGGGATCCAACCCAAGTACTCCTCTTTATTATCTCTTTTACTGATGAATAATGAACATGACCAAGAGGGTTGTGTTGTTTTTATAGTACTAGGGATTGAACCCATCAGGACCTTGGAACATGCAAGGCAAGTGCTCTATCACTGAGCTCTGCCTCCAACCCCCTACAGTGGTTCCCCGTCATCTTTCCAGTTCCCCTTATTCTGCTGCTTCTACCCAACTCCCTTGCAGATGAGAGTTGGTAGGTCAGTGGGTGTCCCTGGCTCTGCTAGTCTGATTGCCTGGAGAGTCACTTCAGAAAAAATATCATGAAACTCCCAAGCAGATTATGTGGTTTGGTTGTAAGTCCATGAAAATGTAGTTCATTGATTTGTCTTGCAAAGCCAGTGACTATTTTGCAGTCCTGTCAGTTCTGGAAAATTCTCTGTTGCCTATTTTGCTGCTGGCCCATGCATGGCCGTATGCTTCATACTGGTAAAAATGAGAAATAATACAAACAGCACAGCAAAAAGAAAGGCAGACAATGTAATATCCAGGAAGATACTGGCCTGAGCTTTCAGCAATGTAAACAGTGTGCTGGAGTGAACTCAGTGGAGGAGAACTTGCCTAGCATGAACAAGACCCTGGGTTGCCAAAGTTAGTTAATTCAAGCCAGGTATGGTGGCACACACCTTTAATTCCAGCACTCAGGAGGCAGAGGCAGGTGGATCTCTGTGAGATCAAGGCCAACCTGGTCTACATATAGCGAGTTCCAGGCCAGCTGGGACTACAGGGAGATGTGGCTCAAAAAGACCAGAAAAAAAAAAAAAAAAAAGTAATTCAATCTACAAAATGTGGAATGAATTCTATAAAAATGAGAATGGTTGCCCAGTGTGTCAGGCTCTGGGTTCAATCCTAAGTAACACTGAATGAAGGAATGAAGGAATGAAGGAATGAATGAATGAATGAATGGTGAAATCCAGGTGTAGTAGCACATGCCTATAACCCCAGGACTCAGGAAGTTAAGGCAGAAAGATTGTGATTTCAAGGCCAACCTTGGCTATGTAGGGAGACCCTGTCCCAAAAGTAATAATGTCACAGAATACACCCCTCCTTCCCCCACCCTGCGAAAAGGAGATGGACACAGACTGTCGCAGCTAGAGACACATGGCAGCGATCACCCTGGGTTGTGTCTTGGATTAAGAAAATTAAAAAGTAGCTTTAAATAAAGGACACTTCTGGCAACTGAGGTTTGAAACGTATGTGTGGACTTGTGATTGGATAGGGTGACTGAGATCAATATGATAATGGCCTTGTGGTTCTGTGAGACTCTGTCCTTGTTCTTAGTGAGGACTCGCTAAGGGCTCACACATTTAGGAGTAAAGTGCCTGACACCTGCCACTTTGGAGTGACTCAGAAAATAACAGTATATGGCAGGGAGTCAATCAAATGAGGAAGCAAATACAACCCAAACTTAATAGTTGGTGAGTGGAGTTAGTAAAGGGCACATGTACATTTATTGCACTAGTCTTTAAACTTTTCTGGAAGTTTGAAATTTTTCAAAATAAAAATTTAAGAAAGTGGTAAGGAGATCAGTCTTTTGAAAATTGAGCATGCAATAAATGGCTTATGTTGTGTTCAGGAACCAGGGCCCTAGATTCAGGAAAGTCTGGGTATGAGTTCCAGTGTGTAATTGGGGAAATTCTTCACCCCTTGAGCCTTTTCTTCCTAGGTAAATTGGGTTAATGATGCCTGCTTCTGGATTCTACAGATTGAGAGATGCTTCAGAAGTTCTCAGCATGATATGCAGTGGACAGAGACTTTGAGAATAAACACAGTCATATATCCTGATTGCATGCTGAGATCTGAAATAACTTCCTTGCTCCTAGAAAAGTCTCTATAAGCCTCTGACAAAGCATAGCGTCATGTGCGTCCCTGTCCAGGACACACACTGTGAATGGAAGAAGTCATGCAGGCTTGTTAGTTAGAAGACATGTTCCTTGGAAAGATGACTTTCAGGAAAGTGGGTGCCTAGTGACTGTAACAGAACTGAAACCACAGTGGGAGCTTGGGCCAGACCCTGCTGAAGGCAGTTGATTTCAGGTATCCAAGCTGTGGCCCCAGAGAAGTGTTTTAGTGTCAAGGCTCAAGTGGACTGATATTAACATGAAACCCAAGAGGCAAGTATACACAATGTCTAGAAAGCTGGATTGCGAGAGGACTGGTTTGGTGGTTCTGCTCTCCCCCTATCTATACTTGTTCTTTAAAGAGAGCACAGACCACATGGGGCTGTCCTTTGGTGAAGCACCACCCTGGTGGGCATCCCCACCTGTCTTATCACCTGACAGAACAGACTTGGAGCTACTCCTGACCCCCCTCCAGCCCCATGACCTAGGGCTCACCATCTATTCAAGTCTCCGCAGCTGTACTCCCGACCTCCCAAGTTTAGGCCTTTGTGCCTCTCCCCTGCCTATGTCTGCCATGTGTCACCAGCCCCATGACCTCCACATGCCTTTCCTGCCTGTGCCATGTGCATCCATATTCACCTGCTAACATGACTGCAGGCTCTGGATCGCCTGCCACTGTCACTGCTGCCTGGATCAACCTCCTAGCCTCACTCCTGACCCTTTTCCTCCAGTTCTGTTCCTAGGACATACCTCAAATGAATTTATACCTCCCACTTGGCTTGTGTCTCCTGGTGCCAGGCACAATGCCTGGCACACAGTAGGCTTTCAGAGAAGGCATGCAGGATTGTACCAATTCAAGCTTTAGCAGCATCTTTAATTCTTTATAAACACTGGAACTTTCATTGACATGAAAATGGCATTTCCAAACATCGTCTTGAATCATTTAAGACAGTTTGATGGTGAGTTAGAGAACTGGCATTTGGTCCTTGTTCTATGTGTTTGCATAGTCAGGTTCCCAGTACACATTCACCCCCGTCCAGGGAAATGCTCTAAGAATCTTATACCTGCTTTGGCAGCTTCCAAAAATGTGGATTATTTTAATTACAGCAGTTGAATGATCCAAATCAAATCATTTTGCCTCTCTGAGGGCTAAAATAAACGCCCTTCCTTTCCCCCCGCTTTTTTTTTTCCCCCCCCCCCCCCCCCTTGTCCTTACTCTGCTTTGAAATTGGGGCTCTGAACTAGATGGATCAGTAAAAAAACATTGGAATTAAACCCGGTGCGCTGAGGAAATGGAGACTCGGGATTAGCGCCATTTCCCCTCTCTATGAATTAGACTTTTCCCTGTACTTGATGAATAATGTTGCTGGCCACTTTTCAGAAATGAAGTCGAAATACGGAGAAATGAAATTTGTATCTTATAAACTGACTGGAAATGTGATTATAATACAGCTGTCAGTTTTGTTCAAGTGGAAAATTTCTAAGTAAATCCAATTGCAGCATTATTTGGTTCTTTTAAAGCAGGGTGATGTAGCTGCTTCCTGTGTATTGATTATTTGATTGGTACCTGTCTGCTGGACCTATTTTTTTTCTCAGTAGCACTCATTGATGTGGTTTAATGTATATTCCTGTAATCTTTGCCTGTTTTATAAACTTACAATCATAATTGAGCTACATTAGAGAGACATGTTCTGCTGAGATCACAAGGTCACCTAATGACTGTGCCCTCTTTGGTTGGCTATAGACTGAAGTGGATCTAGGACAGTTCTGAACAAGACAAAAAAAACTACAAGCAGATTTTCTGGATTGCAGTCCATGCATGGGGGTACTGAGGCACTGGAGTAAGAGATTGGCCTTGGAGCTTTGCCCTTCTTTGTCTATAAAAATTATTGTTTCTTTGGAAGACATTCTGCAATTTGATTCTCTTTTCCAAAGCTCCATCTGTCCCATGCGTTTGAACATGGACTGCAACTGATTTCTCAGGCAGGAGGGGAGTGGCCTAAGAGTTGCCCATCTAAAACCCATCACAGCCCTTGGGAGCTGGGTAGGTTCTAGACACTTCCGCTGGCAGGGCCAGGGTACGGCAGTCATCCAGTGTCTATCTCAGCATCCCAAGACATATTTCTTGACTTCTCTACATCAGACCTCTGCGACTGTGTTCAGGGGGCTGCTGGAGAGATGAGACGTTGCTTGGCAGTGCCTAGTAGCCCTAATATGACCTCACAGAGTCCAGTCCACACAGACTAGCTTAGAAGATCTCAGACCTGTCAGGACAGAAAGCGGGGAGGGCTTCTTAAGTTCTTCCCAAAGCCCATCTCCCCACAAGGCCAATTTCTGTTTGTACTTGCATAGGCTGAAACCTCTATGTGGCCTTGCGCCTTCTCTGCGCCTCATCCCAGCAGCAAGTACTCAGCAAATCGGCCAGTTGAGGCAGCAGGTAGATGGAGGCTTGCCCTTCTCTAGTTTCTCCATCCTGGAAACAACCAAGGCATAGACCTTTAGGGGCTGGGTCCTCCACTTCTCCATAGCAGACATCAGAAACCTTGGGGAGCACTGGCTTCCTGTCTTGGGGTCATCTGCAAGGCTCTGTCTGCATGTGATATGTAACACCCTGTCTGTCCCAGGTGCTGCCTAGGCATCCATAGTTCTGGGGACTTCCATCCTGGCACCTTAGCCCACACACTACCTACTGGTACTGCCCACTGAAGCCAGCCTCCTTGACAGCATCTGTCTGGCAGAAGGAGGGGAGGGTGGTGAGAGCCACCACAGGAAACAAGAATCTGTGGGGGAGCCAGGTTGAGGGTTAACGTTGAGTTTCAAGACATCCCTCACACTGGCCCACTTGGTGATGCCATCTGGGATTCTACCTTCACAGGACTTCACAGCTCAGCAACTGGCCAGCTCTTTATCTACCACATACCCATCTCCCTACCTAGCCAAACAGAAAGGATCCAGTGACTGCCCTGGCTTCAAAAGGGAGGGCTGGCTTCTGGCCTTGATATCTGATCAACCACAGAACACCCAAAACAAATCTCTGGGGAGACTGAAACAGTAATAGACATCATGACCTTTATGAAGGTTTAAGTCAGAAGAGAGCCTCCTCCATGCACCTCTCCTCTTCCAACCCAGGAAGCTACCTGCCACTTTCCCCAGTACCTAGCCTAATGACTGGCTCCAGTCTGCTTTCATCCTGTCCTCCCCGTTCCAGCCACTCTGGCCCCACAGGGGGAGTCAGACTGGCTCCCCTCCTTCCACCCTCTCCTAAAGAGATTAGGTAAAGCACTTAGAAGTGTTGCCTCCTAGGATCCTAAATACAAGCCAAGTAGGAAGATCATGGAATAGCATGGAGTGGCCATTAAAATCTGTTAAAGAGCAAAGTAGATGTCCTTACCTAACACTGAAGAACTCCCAGGTGAGGGTCTGAAGTCTTGGTGACCAGCATAATGCATGGCAGACATAGTAGGCGGTTTTCAAATGAATGTCAAATGGTTTTGCTTTACTAAGTTTTGAAGACAGATTGGGGGGCGGGGGTGGAAATGTAACTCATTTGGCAGAGTGCCTAGCATGTGAAAGCCCTGGGTTCAGTCCCTATCACCATATAAGCACTGTAGTGGTACATACTTGTCTGTAATCAGCACCTGGGAGGGGAAAGCAGGATGATTTGGAGTTCAGGGCTGACCTGGTGAATGGGATGCAGAATACTGAACTTGGAGCATTTAAAAACTTAAATTGTTCTTTCTACTTTGACTTTCCAGGAAATAGAAATTAACATTGGTTTTCCATGTAGCCCTAATGGGCAGAGCTGCTCTGGAGTGTGGAGTCCACCCCAACCCCATCAACCAGGGCAGAGTAGGTAAAGGGAAGATGGCAGTTCTGAGCCAGATAGGGCCACAGGGAAAATTTCAGCCCCAGCTGGTCCATACCACCACCTCTAGAGCTTCTTAACTCTGAGCCAAGCCCCTCACCAGAAGGTTCTGAGTCACTTGGTCTGGGCCAAAGCCCTGGCATCTCTATACCTCCTAGAGGATTCTATTGCATAGCCAGTATTGGGAACCATGGGGTTAGGCAGAGTGAGGAAGATTCTGGAGCTCAGCACTTGGTCTTTGCTCCCCTCTGAATTCCAGCTCTTTCTTGGAGTTATCCCTACCCACCTTGTGGCCAGCCAGCTAGTCCTAACTACAAGGCTACAGAAGCTCCTGTCCTCAAGCATTCTACAGAGGAGGAAGGGGCTGGTGTGAGGGGTACAGCATGGGTCTCTCTGCCTGAGCGAAGCCCTGAGCACTGAGGGGGACACTCAGGAACAGCCAGCCAGGCCTGTAGTAGTCAGTCATTCATTCCTCTCTCCCTTTCCTTCCTGAATACATGGATTGTGTAAGTAACCACACATGCAGCATACCTGCTTCAATCAAGGATAAGTCCCCTAGCCTCCCCAGACACCTCAAGTACCTTGTATGAGAGACAAGGGTCTTGATGATGGGCTGATCCCCTGCCATCCTGCTTAGACTCCTAGTCCCATATGTGAACACTCAAGCAGTGCTAAATATTAAAGCCCTGCACTCCCCATAAAAGTCCTTCGAGAAGATGTGCTTGGCTTTGATTAAAAGCCCTTGACCCAGCCCAGCAGGAGATTCCCTTCCATAGCTCACAGTTACCTGCAGTATGGAAACCCCAACCTGTTCCTAACTTTGCTGCCTGTCCTGACCAGAAGCCAGTCCGGGAACCAGTCTGCTCTGTTTCAGGCAAGGTCATGAATGGCCTTGAATGGCTCAGCAGTTGACCGGGCTGAGCTGGCTTCCCCTGGTCCCCACAGCTTCTCCAAATCATTTGCTTGTAATTAAGAGCTAAAAGTTCCCATCCCATCTTTCAATCCACCTCTTGGGGGTCACCATTTCTTATCCCAGGTTAGACAGACTTTTCTTTCCCCTCCCTGCCAACTTTTCATGCAAAAAGTACCCCCTGCCACTTCCTGGATCTTCATCTTGGCACATCCAAATTAGTGCTTGCATTCATCTCTTTTCATTACCCAGAGCCAGCCCTTTGCATTTTATAATATGCTTTGCATTTTTCTAAATGCAACCGGGGTTTTCCAGAGCTGTGTAAAGCCAGGAAATAAGGCATGTCATTTAAATGACTCCTGTTAACCTTTAGCCTTTAGCTGGCTTCTCCTAAAACTCACTTCTCTCTCAGCTCTGCTTTGCATTCTCCAATGTGAGGAGCTTGGTGAAGAACTTGCAGCTTTCTCCGTCCCTTTCCCTTGCTGTTTCCCTCCTGTGAGCCTCTGTACTAGACTCATAGAGGAAGCCTGAGGCAGAAAGGTGAGCCCTGGGCAGTGTGCAGCAGGAGGTTCTGAAGTAGAGTTATGTGACCCTGCTGGTATTTGCTGAGGTCTCCCAGGCCTCCTGCTTCCTTCCCTATCACAGCAGCCTCTTGTTATGTGAAATGATCATAGGTACTGCCTTTTATGATCCCTGTTTAGGGTCAGACACTGTTGGCCTCACTTTAGACAACTTAACTGCTTGGACCTCACAAACTGGCAAAATAGGTCCTATTATCCTTACCTTTTACAGATGAGGATGCTGAAGCAAAGAGAGGTTCAAGGTTTACTAACCTGCCCAGTGTCATGCTGTGCTGGGGAAGGGGTAGGAGGACTTGGTACACATCTCAGAGCATAGCACTTGTACTCTGAGGTCTGGACTAGGACTCCCCTGTCTTCTGTTCACCCACTAACAAGTTGCTCATCCATCATTGGTGGGTCTGGGCCAGGGGTCAGAGATACAGAAAAGCTAAAGCTCAGCCTTCCTCCCTTTAGGCAGCTAGTGGCATCCAGCAGGAGAGAGAACCACCCACAGATGGATATAGATGCTCCAGGACCCTAACAAGAAAGATGGAGAGGAGTCCATTGGGCCTTTGCTGGGGTGAAGGGACTAAGAACTGCTTGAGAGCCTGAGCTATTGAGCCCAGTATATTCTTGTGGTTGTTCACGAGGCAGACTGGCCAAGTGTAGATACTACAGGCAGAGAGCCATCCAAAGTGAAAGGCTAAAGGCGTGAACCTGGCAACTCTGGTCAGCAGCCCTTGTATTTTATTCCAGTGGTTGCCCTACCAAATTCATGCGAACTTGGGGCCTTAAAACAGACATTTAAACCTTACAACTCAGGAGTACAAAGAACAGTGTGGGTCTCATGGCTCAAATCCCTAGGGGATCCTCTAGGTGAGACTCTCTTTCCTTGCCTAGATTCTAGAGGCCACTCCATCTTCAGAGCCAGTAATGGTGTTTCCTACTAATATTCCCCACCACCACCACCACCCCCTGCTCTTTGGCTTTTAATGAACCCTTCCAGTTAGATTGGGTCTACCACAGCAATCCCCAAATAATCTTCCAATTTCAAAGTTTTTAATTTAATCACACTGTGAAGTCCCATTAAAGATCACCCGTTCTTAGGTTCCAAGGATTAGAATATGGGCATCTTTGGGCGCTGTTACTCAATTTTCCTGGCATGTGGAAACTGGCAGCTTATGGATCTGATTTGGAAGGGTAGATAGAGGCCCTGTATCACACACCACAGTTGAGGAGCCCTTGATAACAGACGGCAGGTGAACAAAGAAAGAACAGTTAACCTCAGATGCTCTGGGATTATGTGACCTAGGCCCTGCCTCCACCATGACTTTGGCACATGATTTCTTGGTAGACCTCAGAAACTTTAAGTGCCTTTGGGCACCTCTGCTTCCCCCCACCCCCCAGATATAACTTTTCTCAGCCCCCTCCCCCCACCCCACTGTTCTGGGATGTCCCTGGCCTCCCTCAGTCCCAGGCACCCAGCCTTGCCCTGCCTTCTTGCCAATCTTTGCCACTGTATCTCTGGGTCCCACTGCTCAGATGCTTCCTTTGGCCAAGGCTCTTCCAGGTAGCTCAGTTCACTTCTCCCCTTTATCCCCCAGACCATTCCACACAATTCTTTTCCTCCAGCCATGGGCTTAACTGCTTTTCTTCTCAGGCACACAGATAGAGGCCAGAGGCAGGTGGGGCTTGGCCAGATGAATGGGGCAGGAGGAATTTTAACCAAAGCCCAAGTTGGGTTTTGAAAGGGGCCTTTCTGCAAGAAGGAATTAGAGTTCCAGTTATTCATGAGTCTGCTGCAGAATGTTAGTGCCTGACTCAAGTGGTCAGAGTTAAAAATGAAATCAAATGTGGCAGGACATTTTGGTTTTTGTTTCTCAAGAAATGAGAACATTGTTGACCATAATAAAGCATCCTGATTCAGGTCTCAAGTGTATGTACACAGATGGAAGATCTGCCAGAGTCTGCAAATACCCCCCACAATTTTGACAGCTCTTGTTAAATGCACAGGGCTGGAGAGATGGTTCAGCAGTTAAGAACACTGGTTGGTCTTACAGAAGACCAGGGTTCGAATCCCAGCACCCACAAGGCAGCTAACAACTGTCCGTGACTCCAGTTCCAGGGGATCCCACAGCCTCTTCTGACCTCCTCAGGCATTGCACAACACAAGTGCACTTACCTACATGCAGGCAATACATGCATCCATATTAAAAAATAATAAAAATTTTTTAAATCAAACACTGGCCTCAGAAACTACCTATGAATGCATGAGCATGTGTATGTGTAAACACATGTGGAAAGTCATAGTAATTTGCTTAGTTCAAACCCCAATCTGGGGCTAAGAAACAGACTTAGTTGGTAAAGTGCTTGCCTTATGCAAAAGGGGTATCTGAGTTTGGATCCCTAGCATCTGTATAAAAATCTAGACACAGATGCACACACATACAAAAAAACCCAGATTTGCTTACAAATGATTAACTCAGTCCTATAGGGCCAAGCTAGGTCTCTTGATTGGCTTCCACATCCCCATAGGCCACCTCTCCCCAAGAGACTAAAGTCCAGTCTTTCACTCCTTCCTGATGTGAAAAAAGTATGTTTCTCTTGAAAACAAGTTCTGGCTATCCCCCAGCAGTGATACTAGGGAACAACCAGACCAGAACCCATTTATGTTAAAACCTGGGGGCTGATGGGGTTGGGGTGTAGTTCAGTGCTAGAATATGTGCTTAGCATGCACAAAGTCCTGACTCAATCCCTAGCACCAAAACAAAGAAACAGGGAGAAAATACTTGGGGGTTAAAAGTGAGACATGATGATGCTTAAGTCCTAGTGGGTTTACTGGTGAACTGGGAATGAGCCATGTGTGAGGGTAGCCAGAGGTCCAGGGATAGAGACAAGCAGGTCAGCTTCTTCACCGCCTCCCCATAGCCTTCTCTCCCTCCCGGAAGGAAAGGGATGCTTTCTCCCCAAGGCCAGGGCAGCCAGTTCCTCTTGTCCCAGCTATAAAGTTCCAACTGCCATATTTGGCAAATCCATATTCTAGTTTTGCTTTTTGGTTGTGGGTGGGTAGAAGATTATATTTGGCATTGGAAATTGTCAACAGGCTGCCCATCTGTGACTTCCCCACTCAGAGAAAGTGGGGGATTACAGCTCTTCTTCCAGCATATCTTTTTGTTTGCACTCCTGGCCCCAGCCCTGCAATAGCAAGCCCCCTTGGAGAACCCATCCAAAGGCTCTAGGAAGTCCTGTAACCCCAAAGCTAGCCAAGTGGATGGGAGGGATAAGAGCTGCCCTTCACTGGCAGCTCACCAGTCCAAGGAGCCACATGTAACAGGCCTCCATGATAAAGGAGTCTAGCCAGTCTGACCTGTTGACCCTTGATCTTACTCTCTGGGTTTTACTACCTCCCATTCCATCCCTGTATCACAGAATCATTTTCTGCCTTCCAGCCTTACTCCAGTCTACACAAGTAGTTACATCTTTAATTAAGATGGGATTAGGGTCCTAGAATAATCAGCCCTCTCTTCCTGAGCTGGACCAACCTCTCCTCCCAGCCTCCTGCCTGATCCAGAGAGAAGACAAGAGAAGCCAGCAAGGAGCCCATCAAGGCTGCCTTTCAGAAGGACAAGGATTGCTCTGATCTATCTGGCCATGTTGACTCTGTCCCATGGAGACCAAGAGCAGGCTTTTTCATCTTCTCCATGAGGTAGGGACCAGTCACACAGCCCTGCCTCTGTCAGTAGCCACAGCCAACCCCAGACTTTCCTTGCTAGTGAACCATGTTCACCATGGGAACTGTGTGTGGCTGACTCCCTGACCTCCAGCTCTCTGCAGGCAGGTCATTTCCCAGCGAGACCTTTTCTGATCACCAACCTCTAATTCCCAGCCTTCCCTGCTGTGTATTATTCCCTAGTCTGGTGTGATTATTTGACTCTGTAGGTATCATGGTGCTCAGAGGCAGAAACCCTGAGTCTCATCCACAGTTGAATCTCTGCCAGTGGCATAGGTGAATCAGTGGAAATGAGAGAGGGCACTAGGAATTAAGCATGTAAATGAGACATCATCCCCATTTTAAAACAGGGACCCTCAGGCATGCCTGGGGACCTGGCTGTTGTGACCCACATCTGATACTAGCCACTTCTGTTGGCCTTGTTCTCTGAGTAGTTGGAATGGCACCAAGACTGGATTTAAGGCCCTGCATCACTCTTCCGAACTCCCCGGCTGTGTGAGTCATCTCCATGGTAGAGGCAGGCAATCTGAAACTCTAAAGGTCAATCGATATGTCACGATACAGTGTAAATTACCCACCTTCCACCTGGTGCCCCTTTCATTCCTTTGGCAAATGTACCCCCAGCCTGTGCTCCTTGAAGATGCTGCCCAGGAAGAAGTAGCCAGGCTGGATGGCGATACCTAAAGAAAAATTAAGGCCTTGCCATCAATCCTGAAGGCAGAAAGGGGTCATGGCCAGATGGCTGTGTATCTTCCTGAATAAGTCAGAGTCCCATTTGGGGATCCCTCTCCTTGGTCCTGCACGTAAATCAGCAGGCTTCATGCAGGGAGAGTTGGAGGCCTTTGTGATAGCTGGGAGAGGGAGCCAGCACCCAGGACCCCCCCCCTTCTATAGAGGCCTGTCATCCACTAAGGGGTCCAAGACATTTCTTGGACATTCTTCTCAGCCAGGAGCCATCTATAAGTGGAGCCACAAACCCACCTCCCAGGAGGATGACAGAAGAAGCTTTTAAAAATCCAGGCTGTCAGAGCAGACTATGACAGCCCCATTTTCCCTCCATGGGCCTTAATTGGATGGTTGGAGGACAGGCACATCTCTGACTTGTTAAAAGCCATAACAGAGGTCAGGTATGATGGTACACATCTTTAATCCCAGCTCTCAGGAGTTGGGTCAGAAGTTGTCTTGTGACACAGTGTGTGGGACTCCTAAGTGCCGAGTGCTGTGCTCGTGGAGTCAGGCTAATGCTGGTTTCATCTTGAACTCTCCATGGCTTCTCCAGCAGAGATTCATTTCCTGCTCTCTGTTATGTCCCACATGGCCAGCAGGAGCCTCACTCATCCTGTCACACAAGGGATGTGGTTGGTGAAGGCTTTCCTGTCCCATGGCAATAGGACCCACCTCCTCTGTGTCTGAGGTGCTTCAACCCCAGGAGACTCAGGCTTCACCTTCTATTCCAGTGACCTCACCAACTGTCAGGGTAGGGGAAAGTGACTGGAACAGGAGCATTCAGCCCCAGGAGCCTCTTAGCTCTGCAGCTGGCATAGGGTATCTTGGGGGATCAGAATACCCAGTCCCCACCCCATAGCAGGAAGAAATCTGAGGAACTCAACATGCAATCTGAGGTGCAAAAACTGAAACTGAAAGGGAAGGGGAAGAAGCAATGTGTTTGGCCATGACCAGTTTCAGGGTGTTAGGCAAATCCTGGGCAGGCCCATTTGGCCAGGACAGAGGTTGATCTGCAAATGTTCATACCTCTAAAGCATCACTGCTGCTGGCTGACTGGCACTAGGCCAAAGCACAGAAGTAACTCTTTGAGTTTCTGGAATTGCTGTTCTCTCTGTCCCCACCTCTCCAGTTACAGAACAGAGGGAAGCTGTGGAAGCAAAACAATTAAGGGGAGGGGTGCTGCCCTGAACCAGGTTGGACTGGGGAGTTGATCTAGAGCTTTAGGGACAGCTAGCCTGGGTGTCCTCTGCCACTTGGTGTCTTTGTGCCCATGGGAGGTGACCTCCTGTCTCAGGCCTTCAGTTCCTCCTCTGGGAAGTAGTAGGGAATCATAAATAACAGCTGTTCGCCAGGAAGGCTGTAAGGTAGGTGAGATTGATGCAGAAAGCGTGGACACGTGTCACATGGTGTTTTGAATACCAGCTACTGTTGCCAGTGTCAGGCTTGCTTTTTATGATGCTGCTATCCAGGGAACCTTGATGGCCCTGCCTTCAGGGGTGTGCACACAAGCACCAAGGCCAAGGATGAGGCCTGAGGAGTTGTCCCCAGCTCATACCCTGGCTCAAGTCCCCCACTTACTCTCTCCATAACATAGGCAAATAGCCTAACCTGCTCTGTCAACTGCAGATAGTAGAATTTCCTCTTTGCTGGCATGTGGGACTGTCATTGTGAGGACCCACTAAGACAATCCATGGTGTCTGACCCATGCTCCACTATAGCACAGGCCTGGAACATCAGCTCACAGGTACTTTCCCTGTTAAAGACAGCTGTGATGTTAGGTTCAGGAGGTGGTAACCGGAGCCAAATCATTTCATTCCATTACCCAGAAGAGACCACACCAGGGCCTGCTTTTCAGGCCTGTTATCATCTGTGAAGTCTGCTGCCCCTTTTTCTTTTTCCTGATTCACTGTCATCCTCTGCCTGGGTACCAAGGAGCCCCATGAAGAGGCCTTGGAGTCCCACCTTTTAGCTGTTTGCCGTGTCAGAGAACCACTGTATCATCATCATCATTTGTTTAATATTTTTTCTTTGAATCTACTCATAGTTTCTCCCCCTCAGGGGAAAGGTGGGTAGGTTAACCCCTCCTAACCTATACCCATGAATCATGAGATCCATAAGCCCACCTATATTATTTTCTCATTACCTCTGAAACTAAATGCAGAGTGAGTGACATGAAATCTAGAGTCATTCACACATGTGCCATTAACATATCTCAGGTGTCCCAAGAGTCAGCATCTAAGGTATACTGGTCAGGCTATTTCAGGGCCCCTGCCAACTCAAAGGCTCAGCTAGTCCTGAGGACAGGGCTCATTTTGGTGACCAGGAGGAAGTCCTGCCTCCCTAGGGCCCAGCAGTGATTGCCTTCATCTGGTAGTAGGAGGGTGACGTGGTCTTAAGAGCCATATTTAATATTCAATATTGTCATCTTTTTGTTGTTGTTGTCTTTTTGAAGCAGGGTCTCCCTGTAGCCCCAGCTGTCCTGGAACTCACTATGTAAACCAGGCTGGCCTTGAACTCACAGAGATCCGCCTGCCTCTGCCACCCAAGTGCTGGGACTACAGGCGTGCACCACCACGCCCAGCTTGTCATCTTATTTTTATGAAATGAGTCTAAATGACTTGGTTCTTATACCTATCGATGTGACGTATAGACAGATTTTTGTCTTGTGGAATATGCATCTAGCAGGCTTCATTAAACCTCAGTTTGGGTTTTAGCAGGATTCAACTCCAGGTGGTTTTGTTCCAGACAAGAAAGTTCCATACCTCTCCCACCAGCATTTGGCCCAGTGGGGCAGGAATCAGATAGCAACAAATATCACATCCCCAAGGCCTAGAGATAGAAAATGCTCCTTTCTTACCCAGCTACAACAGACTGGGTACAGAATCTGCTTTTGTTATAAGCTCTCCTTTGATATTTGTACATTGAGGTCCACAGGAGGTAGGTACGGAAAGAGATGTTCTTGCCCAAGTCAAGCTGGGAGGAAAATTTGAGCAAGAAAGGTCCAAGAAACTGATCAGAGCTCTCATCACTGAGGGAACCCTTGGGGTGACCCTAAGAGCCTTTTAAGCCTAGAGCCCATTTCCTTCTAGAACAGTCTATGAAATCTTCCTATCAGCTGGGTGCTCTCCATCCCCACAAGAAAGGAATCTCAAGTGTGTATCTCATGGACCCTGCCCTGCCATGTGCTTCAGACAAAAGAACACCCCCCAGCACTCCTCCTCTCTCCCCTCAACCCTCCTGTACTCAAGAAGCAGCTAACAGCAATGGGTTAGGCTTGGAGGCCCAAGGCTCTAAGAGGTCACATGAATAGTGCACAGCTAAGATAGGCAGAATCAGCCTCAGAGCCCAAATTGCTGGTCCCCAACACACCTACCTCTCCCTTCCATGCCAAGCCTTTGCCCTGTGCTTCACCTGGGAGTGTCAGGGGCCCTTATCCAGAAAGCCCAAATACTTCTGATTCAGACCCCAGACTAGTATTCTGTGCCTTGATGGCAGAGTCTACTTCTAGTTGAGAGGAAGAGGGAGTTTTTGCAGGAAGGACCCAGAATATCGCTGTATCCAGAGAGTACTACCTAGAGAGGGCCACAGTGACTCTCCATCCCCAGGGAGAAGGTTGAGGAAGATTGGCATTCCCAAAGTGATTCAATTTTGTGCTCTTTTAGGTGTAGACCTGAAGGTACCCACAACCCCCAGACAGGGCCAAGACCTTTTCTACAATGTACTGCATTGGACTGCTAGGCTGCCCTCTGCAAGCCTGTTCTCAAAAGGCAGAAATGATGCCAGATCAACTCCTGACTGGTTGGAAAATTGGGTCACTTCTAATGCTCTCATTGCTCCTCATCCACCCTAAAGTTGGATGTGCATCCTGGGTGCAGTGGGTCAGAGCCCTGCCACTTGAGTTTGCTACTTGGCTTCCCTTTGCTGTTGATAGGTATACCTGTTAGGTAAAGTAATAGCCAAACATATTCACATCATAAAAGATTCAAATGGTGCATAATGTGTATGGTAAAAAGTGAAAGTCACCCCCCTCCCATGCCAAGCACCCTTTCCAGCCTTTCCTGGAGCATGTACCCCTCCAGTCTCAACTCCTTGCACCTGCATGCATTCATGTCCATCCCCCTACAGAGACTTGGTCTGCCCACCTCACCATTAACACCTCAGCCTTGGCATGGGCTGCTTTACTGAGTTGGCGCTCAGTAAATATTGACCAACTGAATGGCCAATTTTTATACGATCAGGACTGTATTCATCTTGATCTGAAATTTGGTTTTGGCACTTTGAAGTGGGGTTTTCCTGCATCAGGACACATGGGTGGAGCTTATTGCACTTGACTGCATTCAGTGAAAGTGCCTGGAATATGCTGGTTGTGTGTAGCCACTGTGTTGGTGGGCACTGCAGTGTGTGATCACTAACTGTCTTGGAGGACTGGGAGTGTCAGCCCTGTGAGCAGCTCTGTTTACTGGCACAGTGCTTTGGTGGAAGGGATTCATGAAGCACTGTGAAATTGCTGGGCTCAGAGTTAGGTCTTATGATATTAATGAAAGCTCTTATCATGAAAGACACTGGCTACTAGCCACCTTTGTCACCTGTGTTATAAAACAAGAGCATTTCCATCTAAGTGTTATCAGCCTGGTTGCTTGTCACAAGTGGCTAGGGAGATGCCATCTTCCAAACACCAGGTGACTGGGAGAAGGTGCCCAGCTCAGGGAATAGGATCAGTCAGAAGGCCAAGGTTGCTGGTCAAGGGGCATTGGGTACAGCCCCTGTATGGCTCAGCCTACCCAACTACTGCCAGTCTCTACTCCAAGCCAGTCAGCCCTAGGTATGCTCCATTTTTCCCATCCCTGTCTTTGCTCCTCAAAGAGCTGCCAGAACAGACTCTGTGCAGTTGGAATTCCTGCTTCCGTCATGGGTGTATAAAGGACATAGAGCTGCATTCACCCAGGCCTCCAACCTTCTTCATACTCTGAATAGCTACTTAGATGTTCCCAACCCTCCGCCCTCTTGGTGTTTATTTTAAAATCACCCCAGGAACATGCTTGCTCTATTACTTAGTTCCCTTCCAGAAACTCCATTGCATCAAATAGTACTTGGTCTACGTGAGTCCAGTTCCTCAGAAGAGCCACAGGAGGAGCTGCCTCAGAGGACAGCTTGAAATGCCCTTTGAAATTCCTGGCTTGAGGAAGAGCTGGGAAGCAGTTTATCCCCTTGCTTGTTTGTGGGTTCCTATAATCAGTCTCAGGCTGACCAGAGTTTGTTCATGACCAATGTCCTCAGCAGAATGTGATGTTGACAGACATCAGAATACTGCCCTGTAGCTGGATCCCCATGGTGGACCATTTTATTACCACTTTTCTTCCTGTAATCCCCCTGCCCGCAGCCCCCAGAGAATCTGTAGCCCCATGTCAGGAGGTTGTGGTAGAGTTTGCGTTCTACCTCCTTTCTCTGTAAAGACCTGAGGCAGCAGTTTTCTCCTCTGTGTTATATCTACCCTTGCTCACACTGTGAACTGCTTCTATTAAAAGCAGTGGGAGATTGATAACGGGTGTTGTGTCACTTATTTCACAGGGTGAAAGGGAAATTGTGTGTGGCTTTCAGTAAAAGCTCAGAGGCCTAGTCAGTGGCAGCCACTGGTGAAGGAGCCCATGTCTGTTGGCCTGATCAGGAGGCATGTGCACACTGACCACTGGGGGGCGGTGGAGCTGTGTGGCCCCCAGCAGCTTCCTTCCCTCACCTTCCTGGGAGTGTCTGGGCTTCCCACCTGGAGGGTTGCCATGGAGTACAGACTCTAAACTGGAAAGGCACTGGCAAGGAGTCAGGTGACAGTAGTAGGGATGAGGGTACTTTCTAGAATGTGACTACTAGCACATCCTTAACCTGAGCCTGGGGTTTCCTTCTTCTAAATGGGGACGTTTGCACAAGAAACTTCGCATACTGTACCTGAAACACACTGGTCTCAGAGGTGTTGCTTGAGGCAGAATCCACTGTGAGGCTGGCTTGTCAGCAAATCAGCCACAATTACACAAAGGCCTGGCTGAATCCCATCTAAATCATCCCACTTTTCTTCACAGGCCACATGTGCTCACCTGACCAGACCTGAGCAGAGACCGCTAATACCCTGGGGCTGATATGTGCAACTTCATCATCCCCATCCACCTTGGGTTTGCTTTGGAATAGGCTTCCCCCTCAGCCAGCTCTCCCTCTCTTCAGGGTCTGCCTGATCCTAACAGACAGGAGCCTCCTTAGCCATGGAAAACCAGGTTTTTGAAAGCATAGACCATCCCTTGGCTTGTAAGCATCCCAGGGTTTTCCTGAGAGCTGTTTTGCAAATGCAAATTTCAACATATTTGACTTCAGTTCCTATCCCCCCAAAGCCTTCACATTCTCCTTCTCTCTCTTTCTCTTCCTCTATCTCTCTCTCCTTCCCTCCCTCCCTGTTTCTCTCTCTGTTTCCCTCCCTCCAGTTCTTGGCATCTTAGTGAGAGCAGAGGATCCAGAGTTAGAATCTGTCAGAATTAGTAGGTATCAGAGTAAGGTTGTTCTCCATTAGTTGTATGACCTTGGGTACATCTCTGGAACTCTGTGGGCTTCAGCTTCCTCATCTGCAAAACAAGTTGGTTGTGGAAACGAAATTGCTTTATACCAAAAAAAGTGCTTGGTTCAGTACTTGGCCCACAGTATATGGCAGCCTCCATGCTCACCCTCATCATGGAATTTCCAGTCTAGTGGGAAACAGGCCAAGAGATGGGCAGCTTCCCTACTCTTCCCTGTCCAGCACTGAGGTCCCTGTGTAGCAGAGAGGAACCCAGTAGAGGACCATCTTCACCTGGGCCATCCCTCTAGACCCATCCTGGAGTCTCTTCCTGAGCATCTACTTCCCCACTCCCCCTCCATCCCTTCAGAGCCTTTGCTAGCAACTAGATCTACTCAGCACAGCAGTGAGGAAGAAAGAAGGGGAGGAGAAGGGAGAGGACAGTGGGAGAGACCCCACTTAGGTAGAATGACTTTAAATGAGTGCACCTGTCAACTGCCATCCTGTCAGCTGTGGCAGGGAGAGACAGCCCAGCATTGCCAAGCAGCCTGAGAAGTTCTCAAAGTCAGATCCTTGACACCACCACAGAAAAGAATTTTAGGACAAGCCAGATTGAAGTAGAGTTAGTGAGATTATTAAGGTAAGAGAGAATGCACACTTAAGGGCAAACACTAGCTGGGGTGCTCAGGAAAATTGTGGTCCACATCCAAGAAATAGGTACAAGCTTCTTGAGAGTCATGCTTAGGCGTCTTTACAGTAGACATGAAAATACATATGCAACATAATCCTGTGGCTTTTTTTTTTTAAGTCTTTTTGAGACAGGGTCTCCCTGTAGCCCCAGCTGGCCTGGAACTCACTATGAAGACCTGGCTGGCTTGGATCTCAGAGAGATCCGCTCACCTCTGCCTCTGGAGTGCTGGGATTAAAGGTATATGCCACCATGCCCAGCTGATCCTGTGGCTTTTTAAATTACATTGTTCAAAGAATATAATTTACAACATTTAAAGATTAAGCAGTGCTGAGAAATTAGTAGATCTTTAAAATTAAGTAAAAATTAAATATGAGCTAGTTATTTTGT
>NW_008335297.1:4717615-4738929 GCF_000622305.1 Nannospalax galili | reverse complement strand
CCTGTCTTTTTTGAGACAGGGTCTCCCTGTAGCCCCAGCTGGCCTGGAACTCACTATGTAAACCAGGCTGGCCTTGAACTCACAGAGAACCGCCTGCCTCTGCCTCCCAAGTGCTGGGATTAAACGCATGCACTACCACGCCCGGGTAAAGATTTCTTTTTATACACAAAATTGTGTAAGGAGGTTTCATGTGGTGCATTGTTTAGATTTAGGGATGAGGAAAGAATGCTAACACAGTTAAACTCTAGGCCACAAGCATTCTGGCCCTAAATGAGCATAGGTAGCTAGCAGGCTTTAATGTCCCTGTTTGAGTTTAGGAAGGACACTATGTCTATAAGCAGTTTGATTTTTTCAGTTGTATGGAAGTTTCTGCCTCCCGGCTAGATTCTGGAGTAACTGGCCAGTGAAATGGCTCAGTGAGTAAAGGTCTAACTGTCAGTCCTGATGACCTAAGTTTGATCCCTGCAACCATCATGGTGGAAGGAGAGAACTGACTCCCGAAAACTGTTCTCTGACCTACACACACACACACGATTCTGGAGTGAGGACTCCTTTCCATTCCCATGTTCCCTTAATTCTCTATGTGTTCCTTTCCTGCCTTGGCCCCTCATAGTGAGCCTGCCATGGGCACAGAAGGTATTCCTGTTCCTGGCTAGACACATCAGTATTTCTTTTTTTTGAGACAAGATCCCCCTATATAGCCCCAGGATGGCCTCAAATTCTCGGTCCTTCTGGTGACTTTCTCCCCTGCTTCCCTTTGTGAGAGGCAAACAGTAGCAGGTCATCTTTCCTCACCTATTTCTATGGCTTGTTACTGAGTACCTGCCAAATAACTATCTTTTGAAGCAAAGCGAGCTTGTTTTTGAAGAAGTAAAAGCAGCCAGACTTTGGAGGTGGGGATAGGGGAACACAGGTACATGCCAGGCCAAGGACAAGGTATTAGCATCAGGGCAGGGTACAAGTCTGAGCAGAGGACAAAGAGGGCACAGCAGTGTAGAAAGAGGGCCCTTGGAAGACAAGGAAAAGATGCCTCAGGCTGCTCCAGAGAAACCACTGCCCGAGTGGAAGAAGCTAGTACAGAACTGCATGTAGTGGCTAGTGGTACAATACCTCTTGTTGGATGGACCTGGGCCAAAGAGACAGGTGACAATGTCCCCAACCCTAGTGGACTGCTGGGATAGGGCAGTGGTGACAGAATGACAGTCAGTAGTACAGTTCCACTGGGGAAGAGGGGTGAAGGCCTTTGGGTAAAGGCTGATTTGCTGTGCCCACATGGGGAACCAGAGCAATTTATATCTCTTCTTTTGTGACCATGGCAGTATGAAGCAGGGCTGCCCTCTTCTCAACATGCTCATCTCAAGCTCTTCACATGGTACCTGCTAGCTCTGCAGGGCCTAGAACCACTTCTGTCTTAATGAACCACTTTGCTGTGTCACTTTTGGGTGACAGAAGATGCAGGCTCAGGGCTCAGAGGGAAAAGAGAGGTGACGTGAGTCAGGGGTTCCAGAGGCCAGACCCAGAAACCTCCTTCTGCCAGTGGCAAGGAGGCCCAGCCTGAGAAGTTTTCAGGCCTAAAATGTGATTACAGTAAGCAGTCTGGAGGCAGCACTGGCTCCATCCCCAGGTGCAGGCCTGTGGGAGGAGGCAGCAGGGCTCTGTGGCTCCAGCTGCTCAGATGGGGGCAGCTGAGAAGCCCCAGAGGCCTTGAGGCTCACCTCCCCCCACTAGGCAGTTCCCTTCTTAAGAACTGACTTCATGTGGCCCTTTTGCATGTGAGTTCTTTAGAAAAGAAATCCCTCCTTTTTTTTTTTTTTTTTTTTTTTCCTTAGGGGCCTTGCCCACCTTCTTGGGCACCCCCTCCCCAAAACTTTTTTTTTTTTTTCCCTCATTTTCCCCTTTTTTTCCTTAGGGGCCTTGCACACCTGCTTGGGCACCCTCTGCCCAAAACTTTTTTTTTTTTTCCCACTCATTTCCCTCCTATCTCTGCTGTATAATTTATACTGTAACTCGAATGTGAAAACTTAGCTTCACATGGCAACCATGAATTTTACATGAATCACATTGAAATCAATAAAGTCTGTAGAATGAATCAAGTTATCGTTACTAGGAAGAAGTGGGGCTGACTTAAAGGAGCTGTGGGCCCCCAAAGCACATAATGGAAAAAATTGTCCAGCAGCAATCAGCCCCAGCACAGCACTTAACCTTTTGTAGTTCTGAGCTCCCTCAGAACCCGGGATACTTTTGAAGTGTCTCCTTTCTTCTGGGGAGGTGTGATGAAGCCCACCCAGAATGAAAGTCACATTTTCCATGACTTGTTTCTTTGAACACTTGGCAGTCTTTTTTTTTTTTTTTTTTAAGTGGGTAATCTTTGAAATGACACTCTTTCAAATGAATGAGTTTGGGATCTTTTATGTAAGTGGCAGGAAAAAGTGGGCGGTGATGTTATGGAGGTGGAAAGCCTGCCTTTTCTAGGTCATGTTTTAAGAGCAGAGAAAACAGACAGGAAAGGACAAGAGAGAGAAGGAAAGTGGAGAATGAACAAGAAATAAGACAGGGGCACCAGCAGTGGCCTTGGATGCACCAAGCTCTGGGCTCCATCCCCAGCTTTATTTAAACCCACCATATTAGTACATGCCTGTAATCTCAGCACTCTGGAAGGTAGAGGCAGGAGGAACAGCAGTTAAAGGTCATCCTCTGCTATATAGGGAGTTCAAGGCTAACCTGATATACATGGGACCCTGTCTCAAAATAAAAAATAAAAATGGAATCAAGCTGTTCATTCCTTAACCCAGCCTAGCTACATGGCCCCTGTTCTGACTCTGTAACTTTGGGTTCTGGGCTCTTGGTGACTTTCCATCTTCCTCTCAATCCATCCTGGCATTTCTGTCCATGGCCAGCTCTGTTCCACTGGGACAGCCAAGCTTGGGGGGCGGGGGAGCAGAGGCCAGGCAGGCAGTCAGCACAGCTTAGTTCTACCACAAGTCTCTGAATAGCTAAGCAAAAGAGCTACAAACAAGGCCAGTGGCATGACTGGCACCAAATAGAATCTCTGCTGTGGAAGTTGATGATGTTTGCTACCTTTTAATCAGGCAGATACTATGCAAATACCTCATCCTCCTAAGAAAACCAGACTAGGTGATTCCTACCCTTTTTCCTTGCTCCCTCCTATTTTTGCCACGGCCATGATTACAGTTGGATTATTTCCTTCCAAACCCCTCTACCAAGAAACACACATCCCTATGGAAGAAATGAGGACTACTGACATTTTTCTAAATTATTGTCTGTTCACTGTAGAAAAATAAAGAAAAAGAAACCAGTGATTTTTTTTTGTTTGTTTTTTTGACTAGTGTTTTTGTTTTTGTTTTTGTTTTTTAAGACACTTGTGAGCTGGGCGTGGTGGCACACGCCTGTAGTCCCAGCGCTTGGGAGGCAGAGGCAGGCGGATCTCTGTGAGTTCAAGGCCAGCCTGGTCTACATAGTGAGTTCCAGGACAGCTGGGGCTACAGGCAGACCCTGCTTCAAAAAGACAAAAAAAAAGACACTTGTAACCATACCATAATCCAAAGATAACCACATGAGTTCCTTTTACAAAAATGAGGTCACCTTGTGCTTGTTCTGTAACTTATTTTTCCCATCAGGCCTGTCATTGATCCAGCCTGGTCATTGGCTGAGCCCACCTACTCCACCATACTTTACACAGTGTGAAACCTGAGTCAGGTTCTTGTTGGCACATATATAAAATACTTTGTCCCCATGACCAGTTATGTCTTCTGTTGATGGATGATACTAATTCCCCATTTACGCATGTAAATAGTACAGAATATCCTTTTAAAATCAATTCAAGTGGGCTGGAGAGATGGCTCAGTGGTTAAGAGCACTTGCTGTTCTTTCAGAGAACTTAATTTTGGTTCCCAGTACCCACAATAGGCAGCTCACAGTATCTGTAATTCCAGCTCCAAGGGACCCAGCACCCTTTCTTAGCCTCCATGGGTGCATGAGCACATACACATACACACACACACACATTTTAATTTAGCAAAAATAACTTAGAAAATTCAAATAAATGGTAGCCTGAAACGTGCTATATAGACCAAACTTGCCTGAAACTTAGAGATCCACCTGCTCTGTCTCCTAACTGCTAGGATTAAAGACGTGTGCCACCATGCCCAGAATTCTTTTTATTATTTATTATTTTTTTATGTTTATGAGTGTATTGCCTTCATGTATGTAAGTGCACCTGTGTTGTGCAATACCAGCAGAAGTCAGTGGAGAACATCAGATTCTCCTGGAACTGGAGTTAAGGACAGTTGTTAACCACTATATGGGTGCTGGGAATTGAACCCTGGTCCTTTGTAAGAGCTGCCAGTGCTCCTAACTGCTGAGCTATCTCTCTAGTCCCAGGATTCATTTATTTTATTTAATGTGTGTGTGCGCGCGCACCTGAGTGTATGTATGCATACTATGTACATGCATGTGCCTGCAGAGTCCAGAAGACGGCATCAAGCCCCTAGTACTTTAGTTAGAGGCAGTTATGAACCACCTAATGTAGGTGCTGGGAACCAAACCTGAGTCCTCCACAAGATCAGCAAGTGCTCTTAACTGCTGAGCAGTCTCTCCAGTCCCTGGCATTTTTTTTAAAAATGAACTCTACAGGGCTGGGGATGTTGCTCAGTGGTTGAGTGCTTACCTAGCATTTGAGTGGCCTTGGGTTTGATCCCTCAATACTGTAAAAAAAAAAAAAAAAAAAAAAAAAAAAAAAAAAAACAAGCAAACAAAAACTGACTACATTGTGTTCCATCATGAGGTTCTGCTGTGACTTAGCTTCCCTTTTTATCTGTAAGTTTTTCCCCATTTGAAGCCCCTCCCTAGCATGAGCCTCCTGTAGCTGCCTCTTTATGCCCATCTGTGAGGACGTCCTAGGCACATAATTATGGAATGAACTTGGGAATTCAAGGGCAAGCCTAGCTAGAAGACTTCCCTTTGGGTGGACATTATCTGTGTTTGAGCAGCTGAATGAGTAATGGAGAACTCTTTTCCTGATTTCAATTTGAAGCTGTGAGTAAACATCTCTCATTACATACCAACTCCCTTATCTGTGAGAATTAATCTGCTCCCTCCCCTTTGGCAGATTCTAGCTCTCCCCATGTTCTGGGGGCCTCTATAAGGCCTTTTAATATTGCCATTGTGTGTGTTAAGCTTTCATTAGAATTTGATGTATCAGAAATATTTTTTAAAAGGCTTAGCTCAATTAATTTATTTCCCTGCACTATTATTTTATAGCCTTCTTTACCTAAAGCATTAATGGCAAAGAGCACTGAGTAGCAGGATTGAGTTTAGGGCTGTTCTAATTAATTCTTGGGTTGAGTATGCTTCAGCAATCCATCAGCCCTGGGTAGCAGCACCGCCTCCCTGTTCACTGTTGTTTTGTCAATGAGCTCCTCCGCAGCAGCATTCTAGCCCCAGTAGATGTCCTTTTTGTAAATGACTAGACATCTTGCCTGTGTCTTTCTGTAAGAGGAAGAAGCAGATCCTGTTTTTCCTTTTGAGTGGACTATCAGTAGTCAGGTTCTGATCAAACGCAGCTGAATTAAGGGCTGGCCCAGACTTGGGCAGGTCTGCCTTCTAACTGGTCCCTGGTGGGGTACAAGTCCCCCCAGGTGCTGCTGGAGGGCAGAAGGGTGCAAACTTCGCTAGGCAGTGGAGTCACCAGGGAGTTGTTAGGTCTCCCAGTATACCTACAGCAATTACATAAGACTGTTTGAGAAATCCCTGGCAAGTCTACTTGCCAGAGTTTAGGAGCATTGCTCTGAGGCTCAGTCAAAGCTTCTTTGCTACTGCAGCACAGCAGCACACAGCAATGGAAACTCTACCTAAGAAAAGATGAAGAGACAAAGTCTGACCTACTGGGCTGTAATATGGCTCACCAGGTAAAGGCACTTACAGCTAAGCCTGAGTTCTGAGTTCAATCCCTGGGACCCGCATGGTGGAAGAAGAGAACCAATTCCTGCAAGTTGTCCTCGGACCTCCACGTGTGCCCCATGGCACATATACCCACACATATACACAGTAAATTAAATGTAATTTTTAGAAAAATTAAAGTCAGACCTGTTGAGTTCCCTCCTTAGAAGGGCCATAGGAGCCTGCCTGCCTGTGCCTGCCTGGGATGCAAGTGGGTACAGGAGAATCAGGCAGCAGCCACCACTTGTAACTTACTGTCACGTGTAGCTGTTTCCTAACCAGTGTCACAGCTGACTTCTTCTACAGTATGAGTTGCAATTGTGTGTAGGCTCTAATAGGTCTCCAGAGCTCATGTCCACAGACTCCCCAGGGCACTCCACATAGCCAGCCCAATATGCCTAGAGTGAACTCTACACTCTGTGCCAGCATACCTTGAAAGATTCTGGACACCTCCCACCCTCCCAGTTCTATATGCCTGGGCTTTGGCCTTTTCAGTTGTACATATTTCCCTATCCAGATGCTGGCTGGAGATGCCATAGTAACCTCCCAAGGCATTGGCTCAATGGGCCTTTCCTGTCATCCAAGCGTGGGTAGAGGAAGTAGGCACCCTAAGAAGCCCCACCCGATGAGTCCAGCATGGTACTCAAGGGCCTCCATTATCCCACACTTTCCATCTTGTTCTGTGATTATCCCTGCCTGCCTTCTGACCTGTAGAGAGATGTTTGGGATATTCCTTTGTGAGGCCCACAGTCAGTGGTGTGCTGACTAACGTGACACAGTAGGGATGGAGATAAGTCCATGTTGAGAGAGCTAAGTGCACACAGCCCTGCACCCCATTCCTTCCAGGTCCAGGAACTCCCTGGACATAACCAGAAATGACCATGCAATAGTCCCAGTGGTCCCATACAGTGGTTAGGGGGCCCTTCTTTCTGTCTGTCTCCTCTGTGTTGTGGCCAGGTCCTCTCTGAAGAATTACCTGGAACCCCCAAGACAACCAAAATTTAAATTAATAAAAATGAAGGCAGAATTAAAATTATGTTTCTCAGTTGGATTCACCACATTTCAAGTGCTCTGTAGTCATGTGACTACCCAACAGTAGAAAGACTTTTTATTTTATTTATTATTTTTATTTTATGTATATGAGTGTATTGCCTACATGTAGGTAAATGCACCTGTGTCATGCAATGCCCACAAAAGTCAGAAGAGGACATCAGAGTCCCTGGAACTGGAGTTACAGATGGGTGGGTGCTGGGAATCAAACCTAGGTCCTCTGCAAGAACAGCCAGTGCTTTTAATCATTTAGCCAACTCTTCAGCCTGAAAAGACATTTAAAAATTGTTTTTAGATCTATGTCTGTCTGTGTGTGTGTGTGGTGTGTGTGTGTGTGTGTGTGTGTGTGTGTGTGTGTGTGTGTGTGTGTGCGTCCAGAGAGAGAGAGAGAGAGAGAGAGAGAGAGAGAGAGAGAGAGACAATGCACATGGAAATCAAAGAACTATTTGTGAGAGTTGGTTCCTTCCTTCCTTCCACCATGTCTGTTATGGAAATTAAAGTCAGGTTTTCAGGCTTGGCAGCAAATGCCCTTACCCACTGAGCTATCTCGCTGGCCCCTGGAAATGCATTTTTAATTTAATTTTAATTCATTGAACTTGAAATAGCCACACAGGCTGGGAGCTTCTAAACTAGCCAGTATAGGTGTGAGACATTTTCATCTCTATAGAAAGCTGTTGGGCCACACTATCTAGCTGGTGGGATTTGATCAGAAAAGGAGAATAGCATAGGGTTTGGAGTCTTTGCAAAACCCAGCTCCTTCCTTCCTGAAGAGTGACTCCTGTGTTCACTCTTGCTGAGTCCCAGTGTCCTCCCCTACAACCTGGATGCAGGATGCCGCCTCCTGACTACTGTAGTGAGGGTAGTGGCACATAAGAACAGCCACAGAGCTGTCCACTGGGCGCTGACCCTCTGACAATTCCTCCTTGCCTAGGAGCTGAGTGATTATCACCCCTGTTTATAGGTGGGGAAAGTAAAGGCCCTGAGCTGCAATGTTTATAGGTGGGAAAGTAGAGGCCCTGAGCTACACTGTGTAAGCACCAAGCCTGTGACAGGAAGCAGAGACTTTGGAGATCATGATTCTTATCTAGCCAAAGTTGCACCTGGGGGGTTGGTTAGGCATGGCTGCAGTAAGTTAAGTAAGCCAACCCTGCACCCCTGCCAGCTGCATTCCTGCCAAGTGTCCACTGCTATCTATGACTTTAGCTGGAGACAAACTGACTAGCTCTGTTCTTTGCCTAACAAATCCAAACCTGTGAGATCCTAACTCTGTGAGCCTGCCTCTGTGCTGCAAGATGGAGAATTGCTGGCCCAGGTGGGGGAAGGGGTCCTCAGGGATCGCCACACTAGAAAGGAGGTGGTTTTCAGGGGCTTTGGCATCCTGGAGACTGGGCTTTCTTGACACCTGTTATTCCCTCCCGCTATCATACCCAAATTTCTGTCCTTAACCTTCCCTTTCTGTTGAAGGTGTATTTCTACTGCCAAGAACTTAGCAAGAAAGATATTTATACAGCCTGGCCAAAGTGAAGTCACCCCAACTCTTGCTCTGAAACAGCTGATCTCTTAGAACAGGCAGCCAAGTTTTCATTTCCCGGCCTGGTCCAGAGTCATCTTGCTTAGTGTGACCCATAGAATCTTTCTGTTTGATTGAAAGTATATGTGGAGGAATTTGACCATAACTCATTATGGGTGTTTCTTGCTGGAGTCCTGGGAACTATCCCTTCTGAAGATTACAGTATTAGCATTAGGATCTCAGGTCAGTTTCTGGTCCTGTCACCATCCCTGCTTACACTGCTTTCTCAAGTATAAAGTTCAGATAATAGCACTTCCTACTCAGATGGCTTGAAATGCTTAGCACAGTGCCAGGTGTCTATAAATGCCCAGTCTACCACTCGTTTCTTTGAAATTAGCAGAAGTGTACATTTGTAAATGGACACAGCTGTTGAACATGACCTATTTGCAGGATTTGTAAGGAACTTTTGAAGAGTCTGAAGCAGGTTGAGCACTGGTCATTGTGCTAGCAGTTTATACACTTCGACTCACTCCAGTTCCTGCTCCATGGCTGTGTGTACCCAGCAGACTGCACCTGCACAAGAGTGGGAATTCATTTCACTCTTCATCCCTAACACCTATCCCATAGCAGATACCCAGTAAATATGTGATTGATTAAATATGTGATTGAGGGGCCTGGAGGGATGGCTCAGCAGGTAAGACCACTGGCTGCTCTTGCAGAGGATTTGGGTTCAGTTCCCAACACCCACATGGCAGCTAACAGTCATCTTTAACTCCAGTTCCAGGGGATCCAACACCCTCTTCTGGTCTCTACAGGCATTGCATGCACGTGGTACACTTACATACATGGAGATAAAACACTCATACAAAATAATTTTTTTAAATGTGATTGATAAGGGAGTAAATGAGAAATATTGTTAATTTTTTAAATATCCTATGTTCACATAAAAGTTCCAGTCTGAGGCTTAATTATAAACTTCTAGTTCAGGGCCCAAGTTAGTTTTAGTGAATAACTGTAGGCAAATGCCTTTAGTTGCCATGTCAACTTTCCTTAGTCCCCAGTTCTTGGGCTTCTATTTATGCTCCTTAACATGGCTTTAATAAGCCACCCTTCTTGATAGGACCCCAATCTCTGCAGCCTCAGTACCTATTAGCCCACATATTCCAGTCCCACTGAAAGATAAGAGTTTCCCAACCCTCTCTTATTCTCTCCTGCCTGTAATCGGTGGCACCCAACCTCCCTCCACTGACCTTGACACATCTAGTAAGTCTGTGAAGGGACCTATCTCACATTCTGGTCCAAAAACATCAGCCTACCCCTACCCCAAATCCTTGCCAGTCATGCCTGTTACACATCACACTGTGTTTTCTTTTCCTCTCCAGTAGCCTGTGAGCTCCAGGAGAGCAGGGAATGAGTATTTTATCTTGGTCTCACAAACACCTTACCCAAAGCAGGCATGCCTTCTCTCCACAAATGTTCATGAGTATTTACTGTGTGCCTGGCCAGGTGCGTGAACAAAAGCAACAGAAATCTTTGCCTTTGTCAAACCAGCATACCAAAGGATAAAGGTTTTTTTTAATTTTAAAATATTTATTTATTGCTATTATTGTGAAGGGGGACACATACCACAGTGCATATGTGGCAGTCAGAGGACAACTTTATGGAGTTGGTTCTCTTTCCACCTTTGTGTGGGTTCAGAGGATAGACTCGGGTTGTCAGTCTTGTGTGGCAAACACCTTTACCTGCCAAGCCATTTCACCTGCCCCCAAGTTTTTTGGGGTTTTTTTTGGCCGGGGGGGGAGACTGCTTTTGGGGGTTTTTTGTTCATTTTGTTTTTTGAGACAGGGTTGCAGCTGGCCTCAATCTCATAGAAATCCACTTGCCTCTCCCTTCCAGTGCTGAGATTAAAGACATGAATCACCATGCCCATACTGTTTATTTTTTAGTATCTATGTATGAAGTATGAATGTGGATATGTGTGCTTCAGGGGACACTTTTAGGTCAGGACAGCTTCAGGTTTCAGTCTCACCTTCCTTCCACCTTGTTTGAGACAGGATCTCTTAGTTGTTCACTGCACATTGTACACCAGGCTAAGGGCCTGTGAATTTACGAGGATTCTTCTTGTAGGAACGCTGGGATTACAGATTGCATCCAGTTTTGTATGTGAGTGATGAGGATCCAAACTCAGAGCCATCTCCCAAACTTACTTGCTTTTTTTTGACAGGGTCTCCCTGTAGTCCCAGCTGGCCTGGGACTCACTATGTAGGCTCACTATGTAGAGCAGGCTGGCCTCGAACTCACAGAGATCTGCCTGCCTCTATCTCCCAAATGCTGGGATTAAAGGTGTGCACCACCATGCCTGGCTTACTTACTTTTAAAATTTATTTATTGTATTAGTGTATGCAAGTGAGAATGCAGGTGTGAACATGCCATGAGCTACATGTAGAGAGGTTTGAGGACAACTTTTTAGAGCCCATTCTTACCTTCTGCTTTGTTAAGGCAAGGTCTCCCTTGGTTTTTGCTACTTTGAGGCAGGCATACTACAGGCTAGCTGGCCCATGAGCTTCTAGCCAATTCTCGTGCCACCCATCTCACTGTAGGAGTGCTAGGATTACAGAATATGAACCATGCCTGGCTTTTTACATGAATTCTAGGACTTAAACTCAGGTCAGGTGTGCACAGCATACACTTTTACCAACTGAGCCATCTCCCTAGCCTCTATTTACTTAATGATGAGATAGGGTATTTATTGCTAGGTAGCCAAGGTTGGCCTCTAACTTGAAATCCTCCTGCCTAAGTCTTCCAAGTTCTGCAATTACATATCTGTGCCCCTAAGCCCAACTAAGAGACAGGTTTGTTAAATGACTAAAATAGAATGAATGAATGAATGAATGAAGTACTCTTTCTTGTTTTGCTCTTTATGAATTTGAGTAGTTCATATACAAGTTTGTCTGTCTGTCTGTCTGTCTGTCTGTCTGTTTGTTGTGGTACTGGTATGTACTCTGAGGGCCTGGTGAGTACATGCTGGGGAAGTGTTCTACCAGTGGGACAAGTTCATTTTTAAGAGAAGAAAAAAAAAAAAAAAACTCAGAAGGAAAAATGTTGTGTCTTAATATTGATCATGTTGGAGGCAGAGTTTAATAATTGAAAGGCCATTTGACTGGTATAGTATTGTACAGAGGTATGCTGATAAAATTTAGGTTTATATTAACCATACCATTTTATATCACTTGCTTTGAGAGTACTACTCTGGTGCCAGAAGTTTATTGGTAATCACTGTGAACACTAGAAATTGAAAACACAAAGCAGGAAATTTGGTTTGTGAAGTCTGCAGCTTTTGTTTAAGTCCAAAGGTATAGCCTTCTCCACCAGCGGTCTCCCATATTTTACTGTTAACATTTGAAGTATACTGAATTCCCACAAGCTAATTAAAAATCAGACTGCTATGCCGGTAAGCATTCACTCTGCGAACTAATTTCTGCCAAATGGCCATAAATGTGTCCCCTGGTATGAAATTTAGACGTTCTTTCCCATCAGAAAAGAGGCATGTGGTTTAGTCCCAACCTCTTAATTTGAGAGAAAAGGAAACCAACCAAAGCCCATCCAGAAAGGTCATTGCTTTGACACAGGCCACAGACCCTAGAAAGTACCACAATGGGCCTGAAGCCCCAGACCCTCTCTCACGGTGAAACCCCCAAAAACCTGCTTGCTCCTACTGGACTAAGTTCATAGTGCACTTCTGTGCCAGGCACTGTTCTAGCTTTTTCCAAACATCACTGAGACGCCATAGCATCCCACAGGGAAATCCTGTGATTGTCACCCATTCCCTGAATCCTTTTCCTATAAAATGCCTGAAAGAGGAAACATGAATGAAAGACAAGATTGATTTCTGTCCCCAAGAGCCTTCCATCCAGAGGGAGAAAGGGAAGGAGTGTCCTTATAATATCTAGGGATAAAATGGTGTCTCCATGTGTCCCTCTAGGAATCTGAGGCTCAGAAAGGTTACCCAGAGCTGGGAGACACCTGCATCGCCCAGCAAATGCAGAGTGGGAAGACCCTGACCAGATGCTATGAGAGCTCAGGGTCTCCTGTGGGCTAGGAGAGACTGTTAGACTGCCTGACGTGACAGCACAGCCTTAGGCATTTAGATCTTTTCTTGGAAATCAAGTCTCCCTTTACTGCAGTTAGGTAACTTTATTTACTCATGCTAAGCAGGGCCATTTTCAAAGAGGAAATTATGCAATGTGCGATGCAAATGTGCCATTCAGAGACCAGCACAGAGATAAGTGTGGTCAGCACTGCATGAGAAGATGAGATCTGTGCCCCTGGTGGCAGGCTGTGTGTCACCCTTATGATAAGGGGATGTGCCATGCTCTACTGGGAAGTGCCGCTCATCCAGATCTAGTTTCTGGTAATTGCATTTCAGCAAGCTGTCTCTCTGAAAGCTTGGTGCTGTGCTAGCAAGGGGAAACAAGGAGTGAGGCTTCTAAGAGCTAAGACCTGAGCAGTCAGGAGCAGGGAGGCTGCCCTGCCTGCCATCTGGAAACTCTGGAAACAGGAGGGTAGAATTCTCTCTTACTCCAGAGAATAGTCTCTGGAAATTTCCCCAGGATGGACGAAAATGAACATGAGACAGGTTCCTTGGGAACTTTGGGAAACCTATTTGCATATTTGACTAGACATGGCATGCACATTTCATACTAAGAGAAAGGAAGTGGCTGTGAGAAGCCCCATCTAGGAGGCAGGTGAAGCTAAGCCAAACCCAGCTACAGGCACTGGGACAAGCTGCCTGGCCTCCCCAGGCACAGGCTTCTGGTCTAAAGAGAACTCCAGAACCTCTTCCTCCCATTGCACCTGGGCCACTTCATAATCACCCATCACATAGTAGCTGTAGAGTGAGCAGATAACAGATGTGTGTTTGTGTGCTGACACAGTATTTGTTATGGCCCTGGAATACCTGAGAGACATCAAGTCCCAGGAGGTGCTAAGAGATGGTAGTCCCTCAGGTCCAAATGCTTTCCACTCCAATCTTTGCTACTCCCACTGGGGCACCAAATAGATTTTCATGGTGTGGATATCTTGCAGTCATTGGGTCAAAGTGACATAAAAGGCTCAGAATGCAGCTCAGTGATAGAGCAGTTGCCCAGCATGTATGAGACCTAGGTTCCATCCCCAGCACTGGTAAAAAGCAGTAGAAGTGATGTAGGGTCAGGGAGACGGCTCATTGGGTAATATGTTTCCCATGAAAGCATGAGGACCAAAGTTTGGATCCCAGGCACTCACATAAAAGTTGAGTGGATATAATCCCAGCAGGGAATTCCCCCGCCACCTATCAAGCTAGCTAGCTAGTCTAGCTGAAACAAGCTTAGGGTTTAATAAAAAAAAAAAGACCCTGATTCAAAATAAAAGGCAGAAAGGGATTGAGGAAGATGCCAGACATCAACTCATTTATGTGCATGTATGCCTACACATGTGCAAGCATGTATCCCCAGGCATACATGTAATAAGTTTTAAAGTGAATGTAGCTCACTTGGTAGAGTGCTTGCCTAGTATGCACAAGGCCCTGGGTTCCAGCCAAGCACTGCATACCCCAGGTGTGATAGTACACACCTGTAATCCCCCACACTTGGAAAGTAGAGGCAGGAGATCAGGAGTCCAAAGTTACCATCAACTACTTAACAAGTTCAAGGCCATCTTGGGCTACATGAGACCCTATGTTTAGTAAATGAAAAGAAGAAGAAGGGCTGATAAGGTGGCTAAGTGGGTAAAAGTGTTTAACACACAATCTTGAAACAACCTGGGTTCAGTCACTGGGTTTCCCGATGGAAGGAAGGAACCTACTCCAAGAACCTACTCTCCTGACCTCCATGTGCACTCCATGGCACACACATGCCCACATTCGTGCATACACACACATACATCATCATCATAATCATAATAAAGATAAATTGCTCTTTAAAAAGAAGTGAAAGGGCTGGAGAGATGGCTCAGCAGTTAAGAGCACTGACTGCTCTTGCAGAGGACCCGGGTTTGATTCCCAGCACCCACATGGCGGCCACAAACCATCCTTAACTCCAGTTCCAGGGAAATCCAATGCCCTCTTCTGACCTCAGCGGCATTGCATGACATGGGTGCACTCATATACATGCAGGCAATACACTCATACACATAAAATAAAAATAATAAAATATGTTTTGAAAGTGAGAAAATAAGTAATTATTATGGCACAGGTACTGAGAACTGACAAGCCATCTCGGATCAGACATGCTACTGTGACTTGGCTATAATTTACAACAACCTGACCTAGGGAGTCAACACTTCTTCAGCAGGCTATTTCTAAATCATTCAAGCATGCAATCAGGTTGAAGGAAGTATGCAGCGAACAACACTGCCTTCTATCACTGACATTCCACCAGGCCTCTCATCACCTGTCCACTTCTCTAGCCACCCTTTAGCTTGAGGGACTTGAAATGTAACTTAGGACTTCATGTATGCTTAGGTGAGTACTCTGCCACTAAGCTAAGTCTCTAGCCCAATCCTTATTTTCCAAAATGTAGTTCAAAGCAAGTTGCAGACCTCTATACCTTTCTTCCTAAACACTAGCTTGTATATCATGATGACCAGCTACAAAGTCATTGGATTGCCCCAGGCCTGCAAATGAGGCACCTGAAGGAAGTCATAGGCGTAGGATCAACACAGCTGGGAGGTGATGGAGTTTCACTCACCTGCAAGCCATCAGCCCCAAGCATAAAGGCGTATGCTTACAGAAGGGAAGGGCATGGGCATGTGCCCAGGAGCAGTGTTCTATCCTGATACTTAGGCCAGTGGTTCTCTTGTAGGCAGAAGTGGGTGGAGAGAAGTTCCAAGACTAGGAGGAGATCAGTGAGGCAGCTGAGGAGGCAGCAACAGCAGCAGCAACAACCATCCCAGAATTGCAATGAAAACCTCGGAGCCAAGCTCCAGGTTCTTGTTCCCTTGGGCGACTGGACTTCAGCAAATAGTCTGCTGGCTGCACAGCTAGTTGCTGCTCTCCTTTGCAAACCTGAGGAACACAAGCAGCATGCTTCTTCCCTTTACTCACAAATAAAAGTGTACAGACCCTAGCTCCATCCCAGAGGGACTTCACTGCATGGCTACCCCTTGCTGTGCTGGAAAGGAATGCTTTAGGGAGCTTCAAAGAAGACAGAGTAATTGATTGCTGCTTGCAGCAAATACCCCTTAAGCTGTTGCTGGGTTAATGGAGAAATGGTTACTTAATTTTCTTAAAGGATTGATTGGACTGTCAGGGGAAGTGCTAGGCCTAATTGAGTGTGCCCATTCACACCTCACCGCTAACCATCTTGGTGCAGGGAGTTGAGGGTATGCCCCCCCCCCACCGTCCACAGCTTGGGACCTGAGAAGGTCCACAGCTTGGAACCTGAGAAGGTCTGGTTCCTACAAGACTATTTTCTGATGGTCTGTAGACTTCACTTGGGCCTGGCCTTGTCACCCCAACCCTTCTGAGCTGCATTAGGATCAGCCAGGCTTCCTAGAAGAGATGCTCATTAGCTCCCACAGAAGTACAACAGGAGCAACTTTCTTCTACACTTTTCATTCTGTAGTGGAGTAGGGTTGCAGCCTCCCACCACCTTCCCACTGACCTCATACAGCCCAGGCCTGCCTCTTCCCTTTGTCCCCCAATAAGCCATGACTGGAGCCCATGACTTACCAGTCACATCTTCCAGAGCATCACTGGATAGATAAAGCTTCTCCCTTTTATTCTGCCACCAGGACACCATGCCATGCTGGCTTTCCTGTGACTTGCTGGAAAAGTGTTATTCTGTATTACAAAGTACCAAATCCCTCACACTAAGGCAGGTCCTCAGAGTGTCATCCTTGCAAGGGGCTGCCCTGGGCTCACAAAAAGACAGCTCTCCAGAGGAAGGACTTAGGCCTAACTCACTTCGTGCTGGGTCCCAGCATCTGTGAAGAACCAGCAGTGGCAATAGTCATCTGCACAGTCTGCTTTGATTGCAAGAAGACAGACATCCAGGGGTGGAAGACAGGCAGATTTCCTGAGTTGAGGAAATCCTGGGTTCCCCAGTGAAGAAGGAACCTTGCCGCAGGTAGCCCAGTAGCACACAGGTGACTCAGGTCCTCAGCCTTCAGAATCTGCCTGCTGAGAATTTGTCATTTGTCATCTGCCAGAGCCAGCTAGCACCCCTCCTTGACAGCTCAGGTTGGGGGTGCCCCCTTCTCTGAAGGAGACGAGGGGCAGTCTTTTCTCTGGCTTCACCTAGAGGACTAGAACCCCAGATTTCAATCAGCTTGCTCAGCACAGTATGACAATCACACATCCATCAGTCAGGGCACCTTGTGTCCTTGGCAAAGTTGTTTAACCTGAAGTTTGTAT
The DNA here is from genome assembly GCF_000622305.1 of Nannospalax galili. Lineage (NCBI taxonomy): Eukaryota > Metazoa > Chordata > Mammalia > Rodentia > Spalacidae > Nannospalax > Nannospalax galili. The sequence goes on along the minus strand of NW_008335297.1, from coordinate 4,722,019 downwards.
TTTTCGTAATTCTAGGGTCTGGTATACAAGGGTTCTTAATAAAGGTTGGCTGTGGTGTCAGCAGCAGCCGACATTGATGAAGTACTGGGGGCAAAGGGTGACCTTTGTGTGCTGGCTTTAGAGAGCAGAGCTGGGAATGACACCTACCTAAGTATCAGTGACCCTCCATGTCATTGCCTGTTTTGTCCTGCACACAGGCCCCTGCAGTTTCCAAGGATTTCCAATCCTTGGCATGTGTGCAGAGAAATTGAGTCAGTTTGGATCCTTTAGAATCAGTTGGAGGCCTTTTGGTGTGCTGGTAGCTGGGAGGCTGTCCTCATTTGCTTCTCTCTTGCTATGATAAAACCAAAGTCCCTTTGAAGAGGAAAGAGTTTATTTGGCTTTTGGGTCATAGACCATCAACAAGGGAAGCCAAGGCAGGTGCTCAAGACAGAAATCTGGAGGCAGGAACTGAAGTAGAGACCATGGAAGAATGCTCCTTACAGCCTTTCTTCCTTTGGCTTGCTCATCTATCTTTCTTTACATTCTAGGCCCTCCTGCCTAGGGATGGCCCTGCCCACAATGGGCTGGGCCCTCTTACATCAATTAGCAATTAAGAAAATGCCTCACCAACAAGCCCACAAGTCAATCTGATGGCAGAAATTCCTCAATTGCAGTTCTCTTTTCCCAGGTAATTCTACTTTGTGTCAAGTTGACAAAAACTAACTAGCACAAAGGCCCTGCACTGCCATCTTAAGATTTCAGGCTCCCTTCTCCAAAGAGACAGGGTGCCCTCTTCCTCAGCCCTTCCAGACCTCTGATTAACAATGCATTCCTGAAAGATAGGGATGTGCACCTCATTGCTGCTCTGAACCCCAGCCTTGGTTTATAATCCAGGATATCAGATTGCAGAGCCCTGGAATTCCACTGGCCTAAAGATCCTGCTGAAAAGGCTAAAGACTTTCTTGATTCTAAATATAGCTGGAGCCACCAACACCAAGAATTAAATTACATATTGGCATCCATATTTTATTAGGAAGGGATCATTTAAATACAGTAAAAGTCAATCGGCCCCAGTAATTTACTGCTTAGTAATGAGCTATGGCCTGTCAGAGGAAGGTAGCCATGGAGGAGAGCAGCAGTCCAGGGGCTAGAAAGAGCAGTAGGTTTAGAAGTCTGGGTTTCAAATGCAGTACTGCAAGGTATGAATGTCCCTCCATCCCATCCCCAAAAGCCACTAGAGCGCCAGTCACTCAGGTCCTCCTGGAGGAGCAGCAGTGAATGAGACAGGCAGATTCTGCCTACTTGGGGCTGGCTCAACAAGGTAGCAAGAACAGGGAACTCCCAAACATCAGGCACTGGGATTTGGGGAGATGTGTGGGAAAGTGACTGGGTGTAGGGGCAGAAGAGGCCAAGGGTCTGTGTAGCATGCATGCTCCATGATGCCACAAGAGTTCTCGGACACAACCCCAAACCTGACTGTTTTCCTTCTGAAGAGACTCATTGGGTCATGAGCCTGCATTCAAAGGCCCTGACTCTTTCAGGCCCAGGGCTGTGACTAGAGACCCGGCTCCAGGAGGTTGGGGTACTGCCCAACACATCACAACCACTTCTGACAAGAGCCTTGATGGACACATTCCAATGTCCTTCTCAAATATCCCTACTTTCTCTCAGAAGTCCCACGGGGTCTTAGGTCTCTTTTTGTTTTTGTTTCTGAGACAGGGCCCAGGCTAACCTCAGACTCTACGTAACTGAGGATGACCTTGAACTTCTGTTCCTCTTTCCTGTACCTCCCAAGTGCTAGGATTACAAGTGTGTACCACTAAGTTTTGTGCAGTGCTGGCAAGCACTCTACCCTGAGTCACGCCCCCAGCCTCTTAAGGTTTTTATTAGTAAGGAACATGAGACTCAGAAAAGATGACCTACCCACAGTTAACACTGTTAGTAGGCAGCACTGGGATTTAAAGCCAGGGCCCTGGCTCCAAAGCATGGGCTGTTTCTTCCAGGCCAAGTGACCTGATTCTGCACTCCATGTAGGTAACTCACATGCATTTTTCTCTTGTCCTCCTGTGCTCCTTGCATCCTAAACTTCTGCAGGGAAATGATTGGAGTTTTCCTGTGTTCTGCTTAAAACCATAAGACCTGGGCATCTGGAATAGCCATCCCTGAGTCTAGGGTGTAGCTCAGTAGAAGAGCACTTGCCTAGCATATATGAGGCCCTGGGCTTGACCCTCACTTTTACAGTATTAAGTGGGACTGGATACAGCACAAAATAAAAATAAATCAACTTTGTAATTACCTTTTGCTGAGTAACAAACCACCTTCAAGTTCAGTTGTTCCATATCTTGACATTCATTTTTCTACAGATATTAGATTACTTAGGGCCTAGTGGGAATTACTTTTCTCTGCTCCACACGGCACCAGCTAGAATGTCTACCTGAGTGCTGGCAAGTCTATGGTGGCTAATAATGGGCCTTGGACTTTGGATTCTCTCTACAGCATCCCGGTGGCTGTTGGTCCCTTCCACTTGGTTGAAAGCTTACCAGACCATTGTTATGGCTTTGCCTCAAAAATCAGGTAGCATCACTTCTACTGATACTCTTCTAGTCTGATTCCCCCAGGTTTGAAGAAGAAGGAAAACAGACTTTGATAGGAAAAGAGAGTCACATTGTAGAAGAGCAGGTTGGGGAGAGTATGATCTGTAGGGAAATCGGTGTCAAGACCTTCATTCCATTCTGGTACTCCAGGGAGAATGCCTCAGGCTGACACTTGTTTGATTCTCAGGTTTTCTTGGTTGATTGGTTGGGTTTTTTGTTTTTGTAGTACTAAAGATTGAACCTAGGGCCCCATGCATACTGGGCAAGAGTTCTACCACTGTGTTATATCCTCCCTGCCCCCCACTGGCCTCATTAAGACTTCTAATTTTGAGGCTTCATTTTTTATAAAAGCAGTTGAGCCATTGGACATGGTGGAGCATACCTACAATCCCAGCACTTGAGATGCTGAGGCAGGAGCATCAAGAATTCATGCTCACTCTGAACTATGAAATTCTGTCTCAAAAAAAAAAAAATGCTGGATAGATGGCTCAGTAGTTAAGAGCACTGGCTGCTCTTGCAGAGGACCCGGGTTCAATTCCCAGCATCCACATGGCAGCTAATAACTCCAGTTCCAGAAGAATCCAACGCCCTCTTCTGACCTCTTCATGACACAGGTGCACTTTCACACATGCAGGCAGTGCACTCATACACATGAAATAAAAATAATAAAACATGAGAAGAAACAAAACAGGTGCCTGGGAAATGACTCAGTCAGTACAGTGTTCACTGTGCATGAGGACCTACTCACTGTCCAACTAGTCTAATTAACCATTGAGCTCCAGGTTCAGGGAGAGACCTTTTGTTAAAAAAAGAAAAAAAGGTGGAGAACAACTGAGGAAGAGACCCCCAGTGTTGACCCCTGGCCTTCACACACATGAACACACATAACACACACAAGCAGTGAAGCATGGTGATGCACACCTATCCCTTCCTTCCTTCCTTCCTTCCTTCCTTCCTTCCTTCCTTCCTTCCTTCCTTCCGACCCTTCCTTTTTTCTTATTTCCCTTCTTCCCTTTCCTCCCCTTTCTCTTATCTTTCTTTCCGTCCTTCTTCCCTCTCTTTTTTGTTTTTGTTTTTGCTTTTAAAGGCATTATCTCACTATATAGCCCTGGCTTGACTAGAACTTAGACTCAGAGACCCACCTGCCTCTGCCTCCCAAGTGCTGGGATTAAAGACATAAACCACCATGCCTGGCTCTTTTTCTTTTCGGAGAACAGTTTTTCTATCTAGCCCAGGTTGAACTTAAACTCCTAATTTTCCTGCTTCAACTTTCCCAGTGCTGAGACTACAGGCATAAGCCATCAAGCCAGGCCTTTGTTAGTCAGTTTTCAGTATGTAACTAGCAAATCTGTTTCCCACTGGAAAAATCAGAACGCCACATATAAGCTAAAATCACCTTGCAGCTGACTTTTTTCCCCTTGCTAGTACAATCTTGAGATTTTTTCTCACCAAATAAATGAGCTTGTTTTATTCAGGTTCTCACCCACTTCTGAACATCTGGGTCCTCACGAACCCAGAAGCTGTGTTCAGCATCCCTGGCCACCGCTCTTGGCCCACACAGCTGAGTGTTTTTCTTGGGAACCTAGCAATTGTCAGGTCATAAGATGTGAAACTGAATTTTTTTTAATAAATATATATTTTTTAATTTTTTTAGAAGAAGCATTTCATTACAGCTTTACCATACTCAATAACAGTTTCCAGAGCAAAGGTACATCTCTTTCAAAAGTGGCTATAAAATTTTTAGGCTCACTGTTGAATTAATACAGTTATACAATATTGAACTCAGTAAAAACCCTATAAGACATAAAATTGAATGAGTTTTTAACCT
>NW_008335297.1:4716938-4717401 GCF_000622305.1 Nannospalax galili | reverse complement strand
GATGTAAATTTTTATGCTTCCTCCTCAAATATAATTCATTTTTTTAAATTTATTGATTTTGTGTGGTGTGTGTATGTGTATCACACAGAAAAATCCCAAACCATCTTATTCAACTATACACCCACTTCCCAGATGGCACCCTCCCATAGCCTCCCTTCCCCCACTAGAGCCCTTATACTCTGTTATCCCTGCTACTGTCTGCTGTGTTGTCGGCACCCCCAGCCATTCCCCACTACTTGTCCATCTGGTGAACCTAGTCAGCTTATCTAGAGGTCTTTGTTTTAGGAAGATCATCAGCTATTCCTCATCTAGCAGCAATCGGTTGTCAATATTCCTTTAGATAAGATTGGGGTCTGCTGTTCATTTTCCCAGTTCTATGCTGGGTTACTATCTGCGAGTCCTTTTGGCCACCCTGGCCAACAACTCAAAAGAAGGTATCACCTGTCTGGCATTGTTGCTTGTT
>NW_008335297.1:4704152-4716721 GCF_000622305.1 Nannospalax galili | reverse complement strand
ATAAGTCAAAGGTCCTGCTCAACCATGCCTGGCTTCGCTTGGAAGCATGGAGGAAATGATTCCTTTGTGTTGACCCTCCTCTTTGTAGACTGGACACTGGTTCAAGTCCATCTGGTGGGGTCTCCTTGGCCTCCTTGATCAAGAGGACAGGTGACCCACCACAATTACAGGACATTTTGAGAGATGCTCACAGTCCCCTGGAACTAGTCGACCTAGGAAGGCAAGGAGCAAAAAGTGTCCTTTATGTCCCTCTGACCAAATTATTATAGACCTCAAAGTATGTCTGTTCAACATCCAAGAAGGTTAGTTCCACCAGTATGGTACTTTTAATTACTGTGTGCCATGTAGATAAATCTTGGGAAAAGACCAATTGTTCTCAGATAAACTTTGCCTAGACATAAATTTCTTGATCTGGAATGTATAATTTGTCCAGTAGGTTGTTGAGCTAATATGGTTCCCTCTGGTTTTTAAAACTAGCTAGGCATTATTTATCTCTCGCATTGTCTCACCCCTCCATCATGGTTTCCCCAATTAAGGTGTCCCCATCTTTCCCCTTTTTCCCTTAATAATACCCTTCTCCTACGGTCCTACCTCTCTTGAGCTCCTTCTTTCCCTTTATCCCCTAGGTTCCTTGTATACCTTTCCCTCCCGTCTCCCTTAAACTAACCCAATTTTTATTCCTATCTCCCTTACTAATGACTGTTTCCTCCTGTTCTTCTCTTTCAGGTTCTTTCTTTTCCTTTACCTCCCTGGTTCCTTTCCATTATCCTGGTTCCTGTAGTTATGTCTGGATACATACTCACTTACCAGAATTTGGTTCTAGGATCCACATATGAGGGAGAACATATGTCAGATTTTTTTTTCTGAGTCCGTATTACTTCGCTTAGTATAACAGTTTCTAGTTCCATTCATTTACCTGCAAATTTAATGATTTCCTCTTTCTTTACTGCTGAGTAAAACTCCATCGTATAAATGAACCACGTTCTCATTATCCACTCGTCAGTTGAGGGACACTTAGGTTATTTCCATCTCTTAGCTATTGTGAAAAGAGCAGCAACAAACATGGGTGTACAAGTGTCTCTGCAATAGGATGAGTTCTTTGGGTGTATGCCAAGGAGTGGTATAACTGGGTCAAATGGTAGGTTCATTTGTAGTTTTTTAAGAGTTCTCCACACTGCTTTCCACAGGGGTTGAACAAGTTTGCAGCCCCACCAGCAGTGGATGACTGTTCCTCTTTCCCCACATCCTCTCTAACATTTGGTATCATTTGTGTTCTCTTGATCTTAGCCAGTCTGACTAGGGTAAGATGAAATCTTAAAAGTGGTTTTAATTTGCATTTCCCTAATTACTAGTGATGTTGAACATCTTTTAAGATGTTTCTCTTAAAGTGTTTCTTAGCCATCTTTATTTCTTCTTTTGAGAACTCTGTTCAGATCCTTAGCCTATCTTTTAATGGGGTCACTTGCTTTCTTGATTTTTTGTTTTTTGAGTTCCTTATATATTCTGGATGTTAAACCTCTGTCAGATGTGTCGCTGGTAAAGATCTTCTCCCATTCTGTGGGTTTTCTGTTCACTTCCCTGGTTGCCTCCTCTGATGTACAGAAGCTTTTTAGTTTAATGAGGTCCCATTTGTTGATTCTTGACCTTGTTTCCTGAGCAATTGATGTCTGGTTTAGAAAATTCTTTCCTACACCTATGTCTTGTAGGTTTTTGCCAATGGCTTCTTCTAACAGTTTCAGAGTTTCAGGCTTTACATTGAGGTCTTTGATCCATTTGGAATTGACTTTTGTGCAAGGTGAAAGAAAAGAGTTTAGTTTCATTCTACAGGTGGAGATCCAGTTTTGCCAGCACCATTTGCTGAACATGCTGTCTTTCCTCCAGTGAAGTGAAACTAAATTTTAATAAATAATGCTTATTTGCCCTTCCAAACGGCCATGCTCATTTGCTCTCCTCCCAGCAGCCTTTGAGAATGCCAGTTTCTCTGCGTCCTCAGCAATACCTGATGCTATGAGGGTCTTGTCTTTCTGCCAACCTCATGGATGGAAGATGGTATCTTGTTTTGATTTGGCTCCTGATTTGACATGAGGGCAGGCACCTCTGTGTATTCATTAACTGTCTCCCTCCTCTCATCTATGGTCCTCTCATAGTCATTGCCTGATTCATCTTTGCCACTTGGATCATTGGGCTGTTCTGTACTCTCCTCTGGTAGTTTTCTACAGTAATAGTAATTGTTTCGTTTTGTTTTGTTTTGTCTTTGAGCTATATGGCCCCAGCCCTTTTTTACTTGTTATTTGGAAACAGGATCTCTCAGAGTTGCCCAGGCTGGACTGAACTTGTAATCCTTCTGCCTCAGCTTCCCAGGTAACCAGGATCACAGGTCTATGCTGCCAGGCCCAGCTGGCATTTTGTAATTATATTTTTTATAACTATTGATTTTGTGTATGTTTATATGTATGTGTGTATGTTTATATGTATGTTTATATGCATGTGTGTGGGTGTACATGTGACACAGTGCATGGGTGGAGATCAGAGGACAACTTTTTGGAGTTGGTTGTCTCTTTACACCATGTGGGTTCTGGGGATTGAACTCAGGTCATCAGGTTTGGTGGGAAGTGCTTTTACTCCCTGAGTCATCTCACTAGCCCTTCTGTAGTGTTTCTTAAGGTAGTCCTAAACACCCTTTTGAATTGTAGTCAGGGAGGGGTCCAGGAGATGGAGTTGGGCATTGAATTCTGGAAAGTGCCATGCAGGGGTGACCAGGAGGCCTTGTGCACTGTGCACTCCTGAGAGCCATGCATGGAGGCTCCCGAGGCTGCTATATTCCAGGACAGAGCTGCCTGCCACTGAGTCCCTCCTACATACCCCCATCCCTCCCAGGGCTTTAGCACATTGGCATGGCGACTTCTGACTCCCAGCAGAATCCATTCCCACCTGCTTGACAGACTAGGTTCCACTGGACAGCTCTCTGGACTCCTCCTACATTTGAGACCCTGTCACAATCCAGACTCACTTAGCTTGTCCCAGAGCTCCACACAGGAATGCTCACAGCCTACATGTAGAATAGTCACGTTGGGGCAAGAGTTTCCTAAAATCATACCCAAGAAGCCCATACCAGGTCACCCAAAGCCAGCATTTCCTTACTCCCACAAGGACAGCGTTTAGTCCCTGGATGCCTCTTCATTTCTTCTTAACTGCCCCCATTACTCCCTCACCACATTCTCATTTCTTATGAAATCTCCCTGTGTGCTCACAGGGCTTTGATGTCTCAATGACATCTCCGAAAAGCTGTTCTGCTTTGGGGTTTTGGCCTTCCTTTTTTTCCCCTTTGTGGTCGAGGTGGTAGGTCTTTTTCCCTGAAGCCCCTAAGGTAGCTCAGCTTTAAGAAGGAGTCAGCCTCCCTTCCAGTGAACCCCACCATCCCTGACAAGCACCAGATCACTAACACATATCACTGATCTGAACCTCAGAGCAGTTCTTCAAATACAAGGACAGAAGAAAGCTGTTATCCTGTTGGTGGAACAGGAAAAGGAGAGGAGGGGGAGAAAGGAGAAAAGGAAGGAGAAAGGAAAGGCAGGTACTAGACTTGTTCTCATTTGAAAAACTAAAAGATTTTCATTGAGAAAATATTTGAGTATTGAGTAAAGGAAATAAACTCCACCTACCATAAAGAAGGTATGTCTAAGAATGAATAAGACAGCTTTCACTTTTGATAACTCAAAAACAGACAACAGAATGCCATGCAATATGGAATTAAAAATCGAGGGTCGAGGGAACTGGGGAGCTAGAAAAATGTTTGTTGGTGCTGGAGAGATGACTCAGAGGTTAAGAGCACTGGCTATTCTTGCATAAGACCCAGGTTTGAATCCCAGCACCCACATGGTGGCTAACAACCCTCTATAACTTCAGAGGATCTGATGCCCTCTTACACACATGCAGGCATAACACTCATACACATAAAAGGAAGGAAGGGAGGGAGGGAGGGAAAAGGGGAGGGAGGGAGGAGAAAAAAATTGTCTTACAAGCATGAAGACCTGAGTTCAATCCCCACCGTCTGCATTGTTTAAAAAAAGGATATGGTAGTGAATGCTTATAATTCCAGTACTTGGAAGGTTGAGACAGGTAGATCTCTAGGCTCACTGATCTATCTGCCTAGCCTAATTGCTGAGCCCTATGTCCCAGGCCCCTGTCTCAAAAAACAAGGTAGTTATCTCTTGAGGTCACCCAAGCTTGACCTCTGGTCTCCACATTTACAAGTATGCACACCCACACGTATAGATACACACCACCAAAAAAACAACAACAGAAAATTCAGGTCCAAATATAAGCTGGGCTTGGTGGCTCATGCCTGTAATCCCAGCACTCAGGAGGTTAAGGCAGGAGGATTGCCATGATTTGGAGGCCAAACTAGGCTATATAATGAGGTTGGAGGGCAACCTGTGATACATAGCAAGGCTCTATCTCAAAATTGTGTGTGTGTGTGTGTGTGTGTGTGTGTATTTGTGGGTGTAGGTGTTTATAAATTTTCTAGATTCTTTGGCTAGACAGCTAGGACGAGGAAGGAGATTTTAGATAATAAGAAAGGACAAGTCCAAGTTTAGAGGCTTGCGCCTGTTTGGGCTGGTGTTTGCTTGCAGGTTTTGTACTATCCCAAGTGTCAAATGCTAGAGAGATGACACTGACGCCTGAGGCCTGTAAAATCACAGACCATACCCTGGAAACATTCACACAGAAGCCAGAATTTCCAAGCAACTTACATCTCAGAGAACTGAACTCTGTCCTCCTGGGGTGCCTGCCCTAAAGAGAGGAAGGGAAAGATTTTCCTCTTACCCTCAAGTCAATTGAAAAGTGAAAAATGGTATGTATGTGTGTGTATTGGATAATGAGTCCAAATTTGTTGTCATATGAATTTGGGTCAGAATTTATATCATCTTTGTTGCCTTCCTCCTTAACAGTAGATTTAAGCCATTGGGCTCCCAGTAGAACATATTAAGGTGATGAAAGTACTCCATCACTAGAAAGTCTCAACATAACAACTGTCGATTTACGAAAACTCAGTACACTCAAACATGAACGAATTGTGTGGTTTATGAATTATACCTCAATAAAGCTATTACAAAAAATACCACCTACCACTCTTCTCATCGAAAACTTCTCCTGTATGCTGGTCAAGCATCTGTCACTGAGCTACAGCCAGAAGCAGCCAGAGGCTTCTCTCAAAGCTCTGACATACTGCTCTGAACTATTTTTTTTGTGGGATTGCTTTTAATTCACATCTCAAAATGATGGTACTAAATGTTCTACCTTCTTTGTTTTTGATTTTTTTGTGGTTTTTTTGTTGCTGTTGTTGTTTTTGAGACCGCATCTCCCTGTAGCCACAACTGGCCTGGATTCACTATGGAGACCAGGCTGGCCTCAAACTCACAAAGATCCACCTGCCTCTGCCTCCCAAGTGCTGGGACTAAAGGCGTGCACCACCACACCCGGCATCTTTTTTTCTTTTTTAAAAAATGTTTTAAAATTTCTTTTATGTGTATGAGTGTTTTGCCTTCAGGTCTGTTAGTGTACCATGTGTATGCAGTACCCATGGAGGCCAGAAGAGGGTGTCAGATTATTGTGGAGGTGGAAAGCTTTTGCAGTGTGATGGTAATTAAGAGCTTTGGAACAGGAAGAGCTCTTAGACAAGAGATAAGACTGGGGAGATAATCTGGAGTCTTCCTCCATCCCACCCCCTATGGTTGACCTGGAAGGAAGTCTTTGTAACCCCTGAGGCCATACGTTACCTTGCTTAATTGTACCTTTTACTTAATTGCCACCTATGTGCCATAACAAGATCTCCTAGAACTAGAGTTAGGGGCAGTTGTTACCTGACATGTGGGTGCTGGGAACCAAGCTCAGGCCTTCTGCAAGAGCGGCCAGTGCTCTTAACCGAGCTATTTCTCCAACCCCATGCCCTCTTTTTTTTTTTTCCATTTAAAATTGTAATTTTTCCTACTGTTATTATGCTTATTTGTAAATAAATTTTTGTTTCCAGTGCTAGGAATCAAACCCAGAGCCTCACACATACCAGGAAAATGCTCTACAATAAGCTACAGCCTAACCTAATGTGAATGATTTGTGCATGTGTGTGCTAGGGATTGAATCTTGTGCTTGCTACACAAGTACTCTCCCACTGAGCTGCAGCTACAGCCCATGAATATGATTTTTCCCTTAGGCTTTTTAAATATGTTTTTCAAAGTGTATTTTAAATACTTTCTCATTTTAAAAGTAATTTCAAGCAATAGAGTAGTATAGGGGATAAAAATGGGGTCTGCCGGGCATGGTGGCGCATGCCTTTAGTCCCAGCACTTGGGAGGCAGAGGCAGGCGGATCTCTGTGAGTTCAAGGCCAGCCTGGTCTACATAGTGAGTTAGTGAGTTTCAGGACAGCTGGGGCTACAGGGAGACCCTGTCTCAAAAAAAGACCAAAAAAAAAAAAAAAAAAAGGAGGGGGGGTCTGGCAACGAGGCTCAGCGGGTAAAGAAAGGTACTTGATGCCAGACTTGACAACCTGGGTTTGATTCTCAGTACCCACATGGTGACAAGAGAGACCTGACTCCTGAAGGTTGTCCCATGACCTGTGCACACACACAGTGGGATGCACACTCATGCACACACAAAACTACGTAAATGTAATAAAAAGCAGTTATTTTTAAATGGACTCTTCCATTAGCACTGGTACTCCCTCACACACACTCCCACCTCCCTTTTCTCACTTCCCTCCTCACATGTAACCACTGTTTAGAGTTTGGTTAAATATAAGTTTTTACATGGGGTTTATAATTTTCCATCTGATAGGGAAAAGTTAGACACATTGTTCCCCTATTTGGGGACATTTGGGGTTTTTCCTGAGTTGGCTATCTTTGAAAACATAAATGAGGGAGGGTTTCATTGAAAAGGGAATGCAGAATGGACTATAGATGTGATGACTTGTGTTGCTCAGGTGACTTCAGAGTCTGCAGGATGAGGGCTAAATGAGACATCAGGTTTGGGTATAAACTTCAAGTGTAAGAGATCTGACACATGCTGAGGACACCTGTGTGTACTCTTCCATGCTAAATACTTTTCCTATTTGCTCCCATTTACTGCAGCAAACATCCCAAGATAAGGAACCTTCTCCCCATTTCACAGATGGAAAACCTTGGTTCAGAGCGAACAAGTGCCTGGCTCAGTGTCACACTCCTCCAAGGGTAGAGCTGGGCTCTGAATTGTCAGATACTGAATTGAGGACTTGGGGATGGTGCTACTGAGAATAGGGAGCTCCTATTTTCCTTCACTTAGGCAAAAACCATCATCATACATGTAAACTGCCTTTGGTCCACAAGGAAACCTGGGTATATTCCCAGGATTTGGGCTGTTGGATGATGGTTGTTTTGATGCTGAGGTGGAACCCCCTGCATGCTATGCAGGTGCTTCCACTACAGTTTGTACACGTGATATACAGTGAACATTGGCCTAATGATTTATGTGCTTTGTATCGGTCCCAACAAGAACTGCTTTGAGAGCATGAGAAATTTGAGGCCCAGAGGTGAAGAAACTTGCCCAACAGAGCTGGCCAAGGAGGGACTTAAACCCAATTCTTTGTGACACTAGGACCCTCAAGAGGCAGCCAGAGAATCTCCCTCAGACCAGACTGCCCAGCTAGGCCTCATTCTGCTTGCTCCCTCCTCCCAGATAACAGCGACTTGATTGCCTGCACAGTGATCACCAAGGACGGCGGCATGGTCCAACGTTTCCTGGCTGTGGATATTTACCAGATGAGCCTGGTGGAGCCCGATGTGTCTCGACTTGGCTGGGGAGTGGTCAAGTTTGCAGGCCTTCTGCAGGTGAGATTCTAAGAACCCATCTCTTCTCAGCCAGCTCTACACATGCATGTGCCAAATTAGCTTTACAGGTACTTCTGATGACACAAGGAGCATGTGCACAAAAGTCAGAGCACTGCACAGATAAGGGTCAGTTACATCTGACCAAAACCCTCGAGCCTTCCTCTGTCCCCTGCAGGAGATAGCCTCCATTGTCTGGCTGATCTTTCCAGATCTGTTTCACTGCCAAGTACATGTACCTACATGTACTATTTTTTTAATTGTGTATCCAGCCAAGTGTCAGGTGGGGAGATGGGGGAACACATAGTGGTTCATATCTGTAATCTCAGCACTCAGGCAAAAGTTGGAATAGTCACCACAAATCCAAGGACAGCCTGTCCAATTTTGTAGGTTCCAGGTCACGGAGTAGGTAGCAAGACCTTGTCTCATAATGGGGTGGGGGGGAGCAGGTACTGGGGTTTTGGCTCAGTTGGTAAAGCTTTCCTAGCCTGCATGGGCACTGGTTTCCATCTCCAGCACCACAGTGTGATAGTGCACCACCAGGTGTGATAGTGCACACCTGTAGTCCCGGCACTTAAGAGGTAGAGACAGGAGAATCAGAAGTTCAAGGTTCATGTCTACATAGCAACTTTGAAGCCAGCCTGGGCTACATGAGAGTCTACTAAAAAAACAAAAACTGAGAAACTTTAGAAAGAAGCATGTCTGTCCTAAACATATACAAACTGCTTTCTTATCATTGTTCCCTAAACAACTGTCTACCTAGTGTATATCCTATATGAAGTCTTGTAAGTCCTCTAGAGATGATTTAGAGTCTTCAGGAAGATGTAGGAAGGTTATATGTAAATACCATGTCATTTTATATAAGAGCAGCTTGGCATTCCTGGAGAGTGGGAATGGGGGGGGTCCTAGAATAATATTCCTTGGATGCTAAGGGATGGTGGTATTTGAGCATGTGGGTAGATTTTTATGCCATCACTTTGGCCATATACTGGACCTTGCTTTTCTCTTAGAGCATTTTGGAGTGTATCTAGCCATGTTAGCAAATGCACACCTGCTGGTTACCCCAGGGCATGCTCCCTGGCCAAGTTGATTGTCCCCAACTTCCTAGGCATACTGCTGCAAGCCCAGAGCTCGGTTTCCATGTGCCCTAGACAGGATTTCCCTAGGCAGATAACCAAGAAGTTGGCATGTGTCTATTTTAAGAGTCCATAGAACCTGCCCACTTCCTCTCACATCACTGTTACCACCAGGAGTTCCTGAGAATTCCCTCCTCACTCCCTCTGAAGCTAAGTGAGGCTTAGCTACACATCAAGTTGGAACTTGGGATTTTTCAGCATTTGTCAATACAATGGGTGACTAATGCTGAGCTGCAGAGCTAATGAAACAAAGAACTTGCAGCGCTGAGAGGAGCCTGCCACATCCCATTCCTCCTGTGCTCCGTCCCTGAATTCCCAGTGAACCTGTCCCAGCCTGAGAGTCAGAGAATCCATTTCCTTGGTGCAGTTCTTGTTCCTGGAAAGACCTCACCCCTGCCAACTCCACTCCTCCTTACCACAGCACTGACCAGCCAGCTGGATCCCACTCTTCACAGTAACCACCCTATATGCGAAGTTACTACCATTGCCTCTTTTTCCCAGGCTCCTCTTTCAGGATCTTCCTGTTCTTTTTTTAAAAAGTCTTTCAGTGAAGCAGAAAGAGAGAACTATAGAAGAATCTTTTTTTTCCAAAAAGATTCCTATGTAAAGCATTGTCCACTAGATGACTTGCACATCTTGTTTATCTAGGCTTATATCAATTTCCTTTAGAATTTAGTGTCAGGAAAGTGTTTTTCTCCCCCAAAGGATTAATGTGTGTCCTCCATCAGACAATGAAAGCCACATAAACCTTTTTTTTTCCCCCCTTTTTGGTCGTCTTCCAATAGCTACTATTTGTCAGGTCGTTACTCTGCATCCAGAGCTCCCTGCTTTAAATGCATAATAGCTTCATCTGATCCTCACTCTCACCCTTTGAGGCAGGCATTCTTTCCAAAGAGGAGCCAAATGCAGTGGCTCTCTTCCTTCTGGGCCTTTTGCAGTGGTTCCCACCTCCTCTAGCATGGCTGACCTTTGGGTCCATCTCCTGTCTCATGTGCTTTTATCTCATGTGCCCTTGAACCTTTGTGGGCAACAAAATCCATCCTGAGGCTTTATGTGGGACTGATCCTTATTACACTTGCCGCTTGTCAGTGTCTTTTTACATGCAGCTTGCTAAAGTCTCTGCCAAATGGCCCTGGTGGCCCTCTCTTGGGATATACCAACGATTTACCAAACAACACTAACAACGCTCATTCTTAAGAGAAGCAAGGAGATAAGCAGCTGTGCTTCAGATGACACCAGGTAGCAATGGAGATTTGGAGTTGTGACCTCTGGTTTCCCTAAAGTAAGAATTATTACAGTTTGCCTGTTGTGACAGTGGTGGCTGTTAAAGAGGCTGGTGTGCCCCTTTATTCCCTAGGCATCCCAAGTCCTCATGAAAACAGGTACCAGCCATCACATCCAACACTGACTTTTTCCCACCTCTTAGGCTGATCTGCATTCACCCTTGACTTTGTAAGATTTGGTCTCCTTCAGAGCAAAAGCAGAATCAAAGTGATGGTATCTTTCTCCACGGATACCCTCTCCCAATGACAGACATCTTGCCTTTGCTTCCTTGCTGTGCAGGACATGCAGGTAACAGGTGTGGAAGACGACAGCCGTGCCCTGAACATCATCATCCACAAACCTGCCTCTAGCCCACATTCCAAGCCCTTCCCCATCCTGCAGGCCACCTTCGTGTTCTCCGATCACATCCGCTGCATCATCGCCAAACAGCGCCTGGCCAAGGGCCGCATCCAGGCCAGGCGCATGAAGATGCAGAGAATAGCTGGTGAGTGGCCACAAGAGTGGGAACATACAGCCACAGAGCTGTCACTCCCTGCTCACACTCACCTGGAAAAGTCCAGGGGTTCCTATAGATAAGGATATGGCTGGGTCAGGACTTGCTATGCTTCAGGAATGGTGGGACTTCCCTGCTTCCCAAGTGTTTAGAGAAAACTTACAGGGCTTCAAGGAAGGGAAGGGACCCTCCCTAACAGACAAGAGGCTGGGAACACCTGTTCTCACTCTTCACACTGAAATTCCCAAGCTTATAGTCACAAAGTGCTGCAATCTCTGCCATCCTGGTTACCCCAAACAGCCCTTAAGTTGGTAGGATCTTTGCTACCCTCCTTATAGCAGGGGAAACTAAGGCTGTGACCTGCTGACCACACAGAAAACAAGTTGGCAGGACATCCTACTCTAGATCAGGTTTTGTTGTAGTTGCAGTGCTGGGGATGGAACCCAGGGCCTCACACATGCTAGGCAACTGCTCTGCCACTAAACTACCCCAACCTAGCAGAATTTCCCTCACCCTTTCTTCCTTTCCCTTCCCAGCTCTTGGGACAGGCACCTGCAAGAGGGGAGGTTGGGAGAGGCAGCACCGAATACTAAATCCAGAAGTCATTTCGTGCTTCACAAGGAGCAGGATGGTGTACTGCAGGGGCTTTCTTCATAAAGGCCTAAAAGATGTTCCTCCATCTGGCAAAGTGGAAGCCAAGGCCTTATCTTGGCGCAGGGTAGGGGAGGGCAGATGTGTTGTCTGTCAGCTCCTTAAACCACCAGCCTCCCCTTCAAGACTCCCAGTACTTTCAGCTCAAACTTGAACAGTCCCTCTGTTGTGGCTGCCAAGGGAATGTCTAGCCCACAGTGAGGAGGGACACTTTCTCAAGGAACAACCTGAGACTCAGCCCTAGGAGGGCTGTGTTCTAGGCATGGCAGCTCCACAGTGTGCCACGCACGCCTCTGTGATTTGCAGTGGCTGTGGCCTGAGTAGTCCCCCTTCTTATTTCTCATTTAGATGAAACTTGGCCCATGGAATCATTACAGAAGCATTTTGTAATGTGTAAAGTGACTTAAATCATTCAGCCCTTTCTTTCACGATTTATATTCAGACTTTTTTCCCCTTTAATGTAAAGCAGTTTCTCACAGCTGGCATGAAAGTCAAATATTTCATTTGAAAATTGAGGATTATGCTGTAAAGTGACTGCTAGAACGAACGCTTTGGGTATTTCTTAAATTGATTTTTAAAAGCCCCTCTGAACTGGTCATGAAAGTTGTTTATGAAGGAAAGAGGGTAGCAATGACAGGTAAGCACACTCATAAATAGTTATGCACATCTAGATGCTCCCTCACACATGATCATTTACAGTCAAGATTCAGCCCAACCATGATCATTTATAGTCAAGATTCAGCCACCCAGACACTAAAAATTCTGAAATAGGGCTGGGGAGATGGCTCAGTTGGTAAAGTATTTGCTGCACAAGCATGAGGACCTGAGTTTAGATCCCAGTACCCATGGAAAAGCCAGATGTGGTGGCATAAACCTGTAATCCCAGTCCTGAGGAGGTGGAAACAGAAGTGGCTCTGGTGCTCACTGGCCAGCTAGTTTAGCCTGATTGGTAAGCTTCAGTTGAGTGGAAGACCACACAACAAAAAAATATGTGAAGGGCTGGGCGTAGTGGTGCACGCCTTTAATCCCAGCACTCGGGAGGCAGAGGCAGGTGGATCTCTGTGAGTTCATGGCCAGCCTGTGGAACCACATAGTGAGTTCCAGGACAGCTGAGGCTATAGGGAGACCCTGTCTCAAAAAAAGACAA
>NW_008335297.1:4677377-4704112 GCF_000622305.1 Nannospalax galili | reverse complement strand
ATATGAGGGGCAAGCAAGATGATTCAGTCCGTAAAGGTACTTGCTGCCAAACCTGACAACCTGAGTTCTAGCCCCAGAATCCGTATGGTGGAAGGAAAGAACTGACTCTTCTAAGTTCTCCTCTAATGTCTATACATATGCCATGGCACACATGGGTACAGAGACAGGCACACAGACACACACACAAAATAAATGTAGGAAAAATTTTTAAATAGGTAGAGAACACTGGAGAAAGATACTTAGCACCTACCTCTGGCCTCCATATATATATTCCATGTGCATACACGTACATGCATACCCATACATACATGCATGGATACGCACACAAATATTTTGAAAAAACTGCATCTATACTGATCATGTATAGATTTTGTTCCATGTGATTTTTCCCCTAACAACCCAGTGTCACAACTCCTGTAGCATTTCCATCACATTAACTGTAAGTCATCTCGAAATAATTGAAAGTGTCTTAGATGTTTGCAGGTCATGTGGAAAATACCATTTAATGTAAATTGAAGACCATTGTTAAGGGACTTGAACAACTACAGTTTGGTGTTCGTGAGGGTCCTGCAGATACCCAAGGATCACTCCTTTGTCTGTCTGTCTGTGTGTGTTGCGGGGGTGGTGAGTGTATGTGTGACTGTCCGCACACATTTAAACTTTCAAGATAGAATCAACCCCACCTGCTCTGGGTCTGAAACACACCAAAACTCAATTAAGGATCTTTTTTTTTTTTTTTAATGTGTATGAATGTATAATCCTGCATGTACATAAGTGCATTCCTATCCCATGTCATGCAATGCCCATGGAGGTCAGAAGAGGGCTTCGGATCTCCTGGAACTAGAGTTACAGATGATTATTAGCCGCCATGTGGGTGTTGGGAATCAAACCCGGGTCCTCTGTGAGCGTAGCCAGTGCTCTTAACCACTGAGCCATCTCTCCGGTCCCCAGTATGGGTTTCTTACACAGATTCCACAGTGCAAATTGGCCCAGCATCTGTTCCACTTAAAGAGTCAGACCGTGTCCTTTCTTGGTCTTACCTTTGGCCTGAAGCCCTCACTAGACCCCCAGTTGTGTTTTTGTTTTGAGCCTCTGTGGGGTCTCCATATCTCAGGGCTGTTCAGCTGCTTGGTTCCTTCCAAGTGCCATACTGTTAAGGCCACATTTAGTCTAGCCCAGCCTCCGAGTTGCATCTCCTGCCTATCCTTTGTCCCACCTGCTAAAAATGAACTGTGGTGCTATTTGATTATAGCCCTCCTGGACCTCCCAATCCAGCCAACAACAGAAGTTCTAGGATTCGGACTCGGATCCACCTCCTCCCAGCACCTGCCTTTCCGCTTCTATGACCAGTGCCGCCGGGGCAGTAGTGACCCTACAGTGCAACGCTCTGTGTTTGCATCAGTGGACAAGGTACCAGGTAAGGCAGCTCCTCCTGGTGAGGGCCTAGGGTGCTTCTTCACTGGGCCTGCTGGAGACCTTCCTCTCAGAATCCAGGCTCCTGGAAGCCCCAGCTTCCTAGAACACAAGTGAAGTACATGCCTAGAACACAATCTTGGCTTTCCCTTCTCTCTTTGCCACCTGGGTTTGGTTTTCCAGAGATTTGTTAGGTATGTGGAAAAGCTTCTCAGAATAAAGACTAAGAGCTGTTTTGGAAATTTCTTAGAAATACTTGAAGGATTAGTAATGAGGGTTGTGGGAGAGAGATTTCTTCCTCTGTGTAAGATAACTCGAAGGAGTAGTGTGTGTGGTTCCTAGTACCCTGACGAGGAGAGACTCATGAGGAAGTCCTGCTGCCCACAGGCCCTCTGCTCCTTCCATCTGGGAACAGCTCTTTTCACTTCTGCCAGTGCTGTCTGCAGCCCTCCCCCCAAAGGGAAACTGAGTGAAAAGTTCGAGGACCAAAAGAATGGGTCTCCCCCTTCTTTTTCTAACACGTGGGCTTTAAGTACATGCATATGCAGCATATCCTACTCTCCCTTGAAAGAGACAATGAGGCAGCATGGGGGCCTCCTCCTGATTACAAAACTTAGAAAACAGGCCAAGCTCTCCTCCACCACTTAACCCTTCCACACTCTGGGCTTGAATTTTTATGAAATGTTCTCAAAAGTGGTTGTTGAAGTAGGACCAGAGAAGCCATAAAAACCTGCTGAGATTCAGGCCTTGTCCTAATAATCTACCTCCGTCATGATTTGGTTCACTTATTCCCCATATTCTATAGGTATATAATTTTTAAATTCCAACAATATATGATAAAATGTAAAAGAAGTCCCCTTTGCTCCAGAAGTAACCGTTGTAAACAGTTTCTTTCCACAAGGGTTTATTTGCGTGTCACAGGGTTATATTCAGGTATAAGATTCTGTAATACTATTCGTGTGATTCTATACCCGGCTCTTGATACTAAATTTGATGTCCACGATACATGTTACCACTCAGAGTTGACCTCATTCTCATTAACTGTTGTCTGATGTTCTATCATATGGATGGCCAAAGCATCTTCCATAACAATCTCATGTTGGTGGACATTTGGGTCATCTTCAGTGTTGCTCTCACAGTGTCACTGTGAAGAGTGTTGGGGTGTCTTTCTACAGTCATACCAATCTTAGTTGTCTGGGGGATAAATCTACAGCAGATCTGCTAGGTCAGAGGGGAAGGTTTTTAATACCGATATGGTCCCAGTGTGAACTAAGAACAAGTGCACCCAGTCATTATGCTGGCCTGCACCTGTGCTGGCTTTCTCTCTGAGTGGCTGAGCCTTGGCTGCTAGATGAATGGCAGCTTCATCTTCAGCTAGGAAAGTGAGATAATTCTGCCTTCTGGGTCCATAGGGCTATCTGTTAGAAGTCCTCTAGTCTTGCTTCCTGCTTTGGAGCAATGGTTGCTCAGTAAATACAAACCATGACTGAGTATAGGTCAACTAATAGAGCTTGGCCTGGAAAGAAATTCCTTCTTTGGGGCATCACACTTCTTTCAGTTCCAGACCTTACTGGTGAAGAGAAAAGCCAGGGCCTAGTTTCCTACTAATCCTTCTTGGAAGCAGGTGAGGTATGGCCAGACACAGTCAAGCACCGCCTTCTTCAGTATCTGCACCATCCCTTGTTTGCACAATCCTATACCATAGCAGTCCTCTTCCTTCCCTCCCCCACCCTGCCTGGGCTGCCAAGGCTATGAGATCATCAGGCATCATGGTGTGGCTTGGGCCTGTGCTAGTTGGCGGCAGAACCAGAATACCCCATGTCCTGCTGCCAGTCCCAGGACCAGGGAGTATGAGGCTGTGCCCATGAGATCTAGAGCACATCCCAGGGAGTTGGTAAAGGAGGTCATCCAACCCTTAGCTGGCAGGGATGGAGACATTGGCACCGCACAGATCACACACACACACACACACACACACACACACACACACACACACACACACACACACACACCCCAACCACCATGGCTTGATACCAGAGCATGTGTATGCAGAGTATGTTGGAATCACTGCTCACAGCTGGAGTAAGAGGGGGTGGGAGCTGTGGGGGGGGATGGATGGCAGCCTCTCCCCCACCACAGTACTCTGGGAGTACAGCAGCAGTTATTCAGTTTCTAGAACTCTCTTTAAGTATCCTTTCTACCTGCCCGCCTGTTGCTTCCCTCCTAGAAGATGGCCCTACAGACTTCCCATAAGATCACAAAAGCAGTAGCGTCCTCAGTATCCCCCCCCCCCCCCGCCTCATCCCTACTATCCAGCCAACTGGGTATTTCCAAAGACCTGCACCTCTCTCTCTGATCTCACTTGATCACTGAGATGCATCCCCTTATGGCCTCCCTCATCCCGGATTCCACTCTCAGCCAGCTGCAGCAACTCTCCCCTATACCCCCACTTCTTACATCAGCATTCCTCAGGTGTGGGCTCAGGACCCCTTCCCTGAGTTTTAAAAGTCCAGAGAAATCCAGGAGCTCCAGTCCCTGTGGATTACAGCTGTCAGTGTTCATGTACTAGAAGTTAAAGCTAAGAAATGCCTTTCATAGTTACTTAACAGATTCATTGCATATAAACATAAAAAGCATAGCTTTCTAGCTCTCTGTGAATAGTAACTGTCCCCCACAAAAAAAAAAAAAAAAAAAAAAAAAGCTTTGACTTTACATTTTTCATGGTCTTCTTAATGCCTAGCTGAGTAGCAAATGAGCAGACCTGCTTCAGTGCCTCTGCTGTCCAGGCTCCACAGAGTCAGACTTGGTGCCATGGGATCATGCTTTGCTTTCCTCCCTTCTTGTCCCACTTCCTGCCAGGTTGACTTGTTGTTCATCTTGGAGAAGACATTTAAATCCCAGAGGAGGACTGGGCATGATAGCTCAGTCTATAATTGCCATGTATGCACAAGGACCTAAGTTCAGTGCTGGGGAGGCAGGACAGACAGATCCTTGAGGTTCACTGGCTAGCCACCATGGTTACTTAGTAGGGTCCAGGCTGGTGAGAGATCCTGTTGCAAAAAAACAAGATTGAGGGCACCTGAACAACAGTATTTGAGGCTGCCCTCTGACCTCCACAGGCCTGTGCACACACGTGCGCTCAGTGGAAAGCACACATAAATAAATAAATCCGAAGGATCTGGTGGGTACTGCTGTCAAGGTGTTATCTTCATCAAGACAAACAGCCCAGCGGCCTTATCAACTGCCAGGCTCAGAATACCTAATAGTTCTGTGGAAGAGCCTGCTCTTCCAGGATGCCTTTGGCAGCTCCGTAAGCCAGGAGGAATGCAAAGGTGACAAGCACCAGATTCCCACTGGAAGCCAACTGAGCCACCTTAAAGCCTGGCTGGTAAACAGAGAAGAAAAACAAGCAGGCTGTGTTTAATTGTGGACATCAGCTCTAACTTCCCTGCCCCTGGGACCAGCTGTGAGGTGCTAATGCCATCTCCGTATGGTTTCTAGAAAGGAGGGTTTTAGGCCTGTTGTTCTTACTTCCAGTTATAAAATGGAGCCAACTCTCTCCTAGCAGCTCCCCAAGGCAAAAATACCCTTTCTAGAGTCACACAGGAAAGAGGCCTGCCACCCTACACAGCCTCTCCAACCCAGCCTTAGCCTCCTGTACAGACTGGCCTGGGCCAGTGAGCTATAAAAATTTGATTCCCACCCTGAGGCCATTTTTTTATTGTTGTTGTTTAAAGCAAAATTGATTGAACTGCTGAGCATTTTACAAATTATTGTCCTCTGATCTTCCCAACAACCAAAGGTTTCCCTCTGCACTGAGGAAGTGACCTGCCCAGGGTCACAGCTCAGGTGCTGAACCAAGCTTCTGTATGCCCTAAGTTTTACACAGCTGAAGTGAACCACCCTTGCCCTACTTTCAGAAATCTAAGCCTAAATACAAGTCACCTGACGCCTCCCTGATACCAGGCAAGCCTGTATTGTTATCCAGGTATATGGCAAACACTTGTGATCCCCACACTTGAGGCAGGAGGATTTGAGAGTTCAAGGCCAGCCTGGGCTACATGGAGAGACCCTGTCTCTAAAACTTTAAAATAATTTGGAGCAGAAAAAATCCTGTTTGTTTCTACAAGTATGGACTATTTTGGGAAGAATTACTGTGCCAGACATTTTCTGTTAGTTCTGTTCTCCCCACAGGTCTTGAAGCTGCATAACCACCCTACTGTAAAGTTGGTAACTGAGACCCAGACTGCATAGATCCCTCAAGTCAGGTTGAGCCTATACCCGCAGTTCTTGTCTCCAAGCCCCATTTGCTTTGAGGCTGCCTTTGGTAGTGACTGAGCCAACTCGCATGGTTTTGCTGCCAGGCTTAGAATATCATAAGTTGTAGGACAGATTGTTTTTAGAGAGGAGCCTTACATTTGGCCATGGCCTAGACAGAGTATACCCATCCCCTTAGTCTGTACCCAACCCATGCATAGCCCCAAATCTTTGTGTTCTAAAACCTGCCACCAGGGACTCAAGAATAGACTTGCAAAGCCACAGTTCTGAAAGATACTGTCTCCAGACCAACATTTCTAGACCAGGTTAGAGAGGCTCCCTTGCACCACAGTTTCCTTGGCCTGCTCCATGAAAAAAGTGGAAATGACCCCTGAATTAGCCTCAACAAACACAGCAGCAATTAAACTCTAATACTCATCAGATTGGGCCTGGGGAGATGACTTAGTGGATAATAACGTTTGGTGTGCAAGCATTCCCACCAGAGTTCAAATCTGCAGCACCCACTTAAAAAGCCAGGTACGGCTGCACATATCCATATGCTACAAGTTAGCTTAGGTAGGTAGGTAGTTAGGGCAAAGGTCAGAAGGAAAAACATTCCCACTTAACTTATGGAATGTGTCAAAAAAAAAAAAAAGGCCATGCACCAAAATTAAGACTACCAAGCCTAGGGACTGGAGAGATGGCTCAGCTTTTAAGAGCACAGGCTGCTCTTGCAGAGGATCCAGGTTCAGTTCCCAGCACTCATGTGGCAGCTAACAGCTACCTAGAACTCCAATTCCAAGGGACCCAATACCCTCTTCTGACCTCCTCAGGCATTACTTGACATAGGTGCACTTACACGCATGCAGGCAAAACACGCACAAAATAAATCCAAAAATTAAACTACCAGCCTGACCAGGCATCAGTCAGACAAGGATATGTGTTTTCAATATCTCTTTCCTTGCTGGGGCCATAGGAGCCAAAGGATAAAGTATGTGAAGAAGAGATCAAAGGAGAGAAAGACCTTGGGACCCTCTAAAAGAATCAGTCCAGAACTCACTTGGTGGTCGTCTACCAGCTCTGGAGATCCTAACCCACAGGGTGTTTTTAGCACTTGCTTTTTTTTTTTTTTTTTTTTTCCGTCTTTTTGAGACAGGGTTTCCCTATAACCCTAGCTGGCCTGGAACTCACTATGTAGACCCAGCTGGCCTGGAATTCACAGAGATCCACCTGTTTCTGCCTCCCCGGTGCTGGGATTAAAGGCATGTGCCACCACTCCTGGCTAGCACTTGTTCTTTATTCTGCCTCAGTAACAACCTGCTTCATACCTTTCTGAGTCTTTACTTCATTCCTCCCTGGGCATTCAGTTCTTTTTCTACCTCTGGGAAAGACCCAGAGTCCAGGGCAACCAGCCCTCAGCTCTGACCCCCAAGTCACATAACCCCAGCCTTGTGGGAGGAGACACGTGAATCCCAAGAGCTCCTTAACAAGTCAGCCTAGCCAAAACAATGAGCTCCTGTTTCTGTGAGAGCCCCTGTCTCAAGGCAATAAGGCAGAAAGGGATAGAGGAGCATATTTCATGTCCTACGCTGGCCTCCATATGCACGTACATGGTGTGCAGACATGTATTCTCATGCATACACCACAAAAAGATCAAATCAGGGTCCAGGGACCAGATCCCACCAAGAAGTCAGCCCAGGAATTCCCTGCTTGCCAGGCCTCTTTTCAGGGTACCAAAGCAGCCATGAGGAAAACACTTCAGAGGTTCAGGAATGGAGAGACTGGAGGGAGCCACATTTTCAAATGAGGGCCTGCAATGTTCTACACATGGACTATGTCCCCCAACGGCACTTACTCTTTGTACAGCCTTGTCTTATGACACCATGGCCCAGCCACCCAGCAGAGCAGCCCCAGGCCTTGATGCCTGTTCCTGGGAGGTATGGGGAGGGAGGAGCTGAGTTCCCAAGAATTGAGAGTTACTTCATCGCTCAAGGGTATGACCTACCTCAGACCTTCCTAGTGATTTTGTGCCCAGGAGCCTTCTGCTTAGGACAGTGTGTCAGATGTGAAAGACACTCCCTGAACCCATGCAGGAGGTGTGGGAAGAGACCCAAACCCTATAGTCCACCCCATTTCAACTCGGCTCTACCTGGGAATGTTCAGTAGGCTCCAGGCAAGCCTCTCTGTCAGGACAGCATTGGTGGCACAGCAAGTGACTGTGATTTACCATATATCCTACATGGCCTTAAGCCAGTGAGTTCGCCCCTCTAGGCCTCAGTTCATCAGTTCAATTTTTTTAAATGGAAGAATGTAAAATAGTGTGAGTGTGCTTACCACTGCTAAAATGGCTCACATGGGAAAATTTATATAGTGTGTATATTTATACATATGTATGTACATATATACATACATACATACATACATACATACACAACTGAAAAAACAAGACAGGTGAAAATGTTACCTATTTCCTTAAGCTCTCATGTATCAAGAGTTCATCTACCATGTGCCTAGAACACATACATCTATGTGCCTATCACAGCCTATAACAAAGGTGCTCTGCTCTCCATGTTTGCTGTTGTTAAGGGCTGGCCCTTGGGCGTCTGAATGGCAAGTCTTCTTCCTGATTGTGAACTTAGTTTTACAAACAAACCTGATCATCTCATAGCCTCTCTGCAGTAAATAACACCACCACTACATATGTGGTATTTCATCACAGGATAAAAATCTCATGTATGAGGCTGGAGATGTGGCTTAGCTGGTAGGGTGCATGCCTAGCATGCACAAAACTCTGGGCCCATCCCCAGCACCACACAAACCAAATGTGGTAGCACACGCCTGTAATCCCATCATTCAAGAAGGTAGAGGCAGGAGGATCCAGAATTCAAGGTCATCTTCAACTGCATAGTTCAAGGCCAGCCTGTGCAACATGAACCCCTACCTTGAAAAAACAAGTATCATTTATAAATGCCAACTTTGTGCTAGGCACTAGGATGCTTATGCAAAATAAGGAGAAAAATAAAAATGTAGTATAAAGGTTAATATTATCAACTTGACAGAATTTAGAATCATCTAGGAAGAAATCCTCTGGGTGCACTTAAGAGGGAATAGCTAGATTAGATTAGCCTCTGGCCATGCCTAGGAGGGATTGTCTACACTAGGTTAACTGGGGTGGAAAGACTGTGGGTAGCACCATTCCATGACCTGAGGTTCTGGACTGAATAAAAAGGAGAAAGCAAACTGAGCACCAGCAGTCATCATTCCTGCTTCCCGACTGTGACTGCCTCTCACGCATGCCACCATGACTCCCCCACTGTGCTGAACTTGTACCTTCAAACCATGTGCCAATATGTGCTTTCTCCCTTAAATTGCTTTTGCCTGTTTTTTGTTTTTTTTTTTGGCGGGGGGGGGGGGTGAGTTTTTTTGTTTGGTCTTTTTGAGGCAGGGTCTCCCCATAGCCCCAGCTGGCCTCAACTCACTTTGTAGAACAGGCTGACCTTGAACTCACAGAGATCTGCCTGCCTCTGCCTCTCAAGTGCTGGGATTAAAGGTGTGTATTACCACGCCCAGCTTTTACCTGGATATTTTATTACAGCAACAGGAAAAATAGCTAAGACGTGGTTTTATCCATCCCACTTGTCCAGCTGGGCACCAAGGCTCAGCTGCCCAGAGGCCCAGTAGGGCCTGCTGCTTCTAGTCTGTTGACTTCCTAGGAAGCGCTTGGCCTCCAGCTCTTTGTTCTTTCCTTTCCTGCTAAATTGGTTTGCTGGCTCTGCAGAACTTCTGAAGTAAAGTGTCCTTTTGTTGTGGCTTTCTCAGCATGGTAACCTCACAGGTGACAGTTGGGCCTCAGGTGTCAAGTTCCACATACACTCTAGCCTCCTGGATAACAATGTCCTCATAAACCTTGTGGAGAGTCAGGTGGCAAAAAGAGTCAGCACTGATAGAATGAGCTTTCCCTAGGCACCCCTGGCACCCTTAGTAAGCTGGAAAATGTCCTGAACTAGCTGACATGCACAAAATCCTGGACTTCATGGAAAAATGTGAGGGGTTTGTTTTGGGTTTTTTTCCAAATTCCTAGCTGGAAGCGCAAGGAAATGCCAATCAAATCAGAACACCACCCAGGCTGGCAGATTCTGTGACTGTGACTGACTATTCAGGGTCCCCCCTCTCTGGCCTGTCCACCACTCCCAGCAAAGAGCAGGTACAGAATCTACCCTGAGCTCCATCCCCACCCCGTCCAGCAAAAGGACCTTTGAGATGGTCAGCAGGATCACCCACCAGAAGCTAGACTCAGCTGCTTGAAGACTACCACCACCAAACACCTGTTCTGCACAGGTACACGTCACTGTGCTGTCCCCACAGCTGAGCCATGGCATTAGGTGACTGCAGCTCATGCCCTAGAGTCAGGCCCCACATTCCAGTCCAAAGCTGCCCAAAAATGCTATGAAAGGGGCAAGAAGTTCTATAGAGTCCTGAGCGTCCTCTTCTGAGGCAGGAGCTCAGCTGCACTAGCACTCTACAACGTGCTTCCACTGACCGAAATTGTAACAAGGAGGGAGCCAGCTCGGGTAGAAAGCAGCACACAGGGCCTTGAGCTCAGTGGGTGAGCAGCACGCCCACCCTCATGTCCTGCCTCCTCCAGGCAGCTCCCAGGTGCTCACAGGGGTTCTGGCTAGGGCTCTTGGATTTTGCCAGCCATACTGTGGCACCAGTAGAGCCCACTTGTGAGCATAGGCTCTGTTAGAGCCACCAAAGGTGTCTGCTGAGATGTTGGCTCTCCATGTAGCATATGTGCACCTAGGCCTTCTGCAGCCTCTTGTAAGCATGTCATGCCATGGCAGCCCCATGGGAAGGGGACATAGAAATGGGTGACTGTCATACCTAAAATACTGGACACAAGAGACTCATGTGCTGGGGCACAGGGAGAACAGAAAAGGGACATAAGGGTCTGAACAACCTCTGGGAGTATTTAGTCAGGAGTGAGTATCTAAGCTTATTGCTCCTGCTCAATGGGGGCGAAGAATGGAGATAGCAGTATGGGGCCACTATGGTTTCCAGTATCTGGGCAGAGAGGGATATGCCCTGGCCTGGTACGGGCAGTGGCAGATTGGGATGCAGCTTCCTGGTTTGACAGATCTCACTCATCCTTGTTACGCTGCTAGTCCTGCTCACTTTGTAGCACCTCCATGTTAGCAGGGCACCAATTGGTAAGCAATGACTTCTCATGGGAGCAAGGTCCCAGCCAGTCATGCAACCAGAAAGCTGTCATACTTTGCTCAGAATTCAGTCCCCTACCAGCCATTCTAAGGTAGAAACATCTGAAAGGCTTAGCCCCATTGGAGAGATGGTGACACCAGGCTTACCAGCATTGCCAGCAATAGATAGTGTCTCTACCACCCCTTAACAGTGACCCTGGGAGAGAGGTGCCTTGCTCTTCTCTTTGAGTAGATGAGGAGACCAAGGCCAGAGAGGTGCAGCACCTCACTCAAAGCCACACAGCAGTATGTGGTATTGCTAAAAGCCTGCCTGAGGGGGCTGGAAAGATGGCTCAGCGGTTAAGAGCACTGACTGCTCTTGAAGAAGCTGACTTCTGTAACTCCAATTCCAGGGGATCTGACGCCCTCTTCTGACCTCCACGGGCATTGCACAACACAGGTACACTTAACATACATGAAGGCAATACACTCATATACATAAAATAATAAAAAAAATTTAAATGCTTTTTTACTTTTTATTTGTACAAGTGTTTTGATTGTTGGTATGTTTACTGGTATGTGTATAGTGCCCATGAAGGCTGGAAGGGGGCAACAGAGTGGGCCATGTGGATGCTAGAAATTAAACCCAGGTCCTCTGGAAGAAGAGCAAGTGCCTTAACCCCTGAGCCACCTCTCCAGCCCATTTTTGGATTTTTTTGTTTGTTTGTTTGTTTGGTCTTTTTGAGACAGGGTCTCCCTGTATCCACAGCTGGCCAGGAACTTGCTATGTAGGCCAGGCTGGCCTTGAACTCACAGAGATCTGCCTGCCTCTGCCTCCCAAGTGCTGGGATTAAAGGCGTGCACCACCACTCCCAGCATAAAATATTTTTTTAATTTATTTAAAAAAATAAAAGCATGCCTGAAACATTGGCTCCACAGCCTTCAGTGTCCAAGGAGATGCCTCAGAACAAGAGCAGAAGAAATTCTTGGTCATGCTCTAGAGGAACTGTGATTTGGCCTTACCTGCAGCCTACCATGCCTACTTCCTAACCACACCGATCCACTCCATCCCCAGTTAGGCCTGACAGAGTTGTCTAGGCTTCCTAAACCAGTGATATTCACCCAGTAGATAGACAGGTGAACAGCTTTCTCTCCTTTTTCTGCAGCCAAGCTGGTGCTTAACCAAAACTCTTTAAGATAATAGTGATGATAAAGCCTCAAACCCACAATGGCAAATACAGAAAGTTCCAAAAAGTTCTGACCATGAGTGTAATCGAGGCTTTAATGAGTGAGAGTTTAGCTCCTTGTCTTCACATCCACAAAGGGGCTTCTGTGGACACAGTGGAGTCTGTCTCTCCACTCACTCCTTCCTTCAACATTTACTGAGCTACGGTTAAGTATCAAGTGCTGAGCTTGTGTTGGTGGCTCTACCACATGGAGTTTGCCATAAGCATCATTCAAATCATTATAGCCTTAACCAGCTAGCTTCTAAGGGAGACCTGCCCTTTCTAGTGGGGATGGAGCAGGTGTATGGAGAACAGCATGTACAGTATCCTGCTGCAGAAAGTACCTGGGCACAGTGAAGGCAGGACCAGGCCCACTTGGCCCCCAAGCCTCCAGCTCTGTACCAGATGCAGCTTGTTCTGTGCACTTGGTGTCATGCCTTCCCACCCTCCTGAAGACAAATGATTGCGTGCTCATTTTGCATCTGAGGTTTCTGAGACTCAGGGTAGTTAAGTCACCTGCCTGTTGTTGCATAGCCAGTCCAGCAGAGCTAGCATTCTGACCTGGCCCAGCCTCTCTCTTTGCATTCTCATTTTCTGCTTTTGTACCAGATCCATGCTGTGCCTGAAATGGCTCAGAGACCCACCAGAAAAGCAGAAGA
Source organism: Nannospalax galili (assembly GCF_000622305.1). Classification (NCBI taxonomy): domain Eukaryota; kingdom Metazoa; phylum Chordata; class Mammalia; order Rodentia; family Spalacidae; genus Nannospalax; species Nannospalax galili. The sequence goes on along the minus strand of NW_008335297.1, from coordinate 4,691,359 downwards.
GCCCAAGGCACTCCAGGCATGGGTGGAGACACTGTACCTTGAGAGCATGTCTTGACCCTGACCTGCTACTCTCAATAAACCACTTGCTTGATCAGCTCCTGTCCTGCACCACTCATTGTGGCTTGGAAACCGACTCACTAAATGTTCCTAAGAGAGGCAAGGCACACTGTCGCAGAAGAGCAGGGGCCATTGGTCCCCAAGGGCATCCCTGCTGCTGGACACTGGCATTTATCTCCTGCTGCAGTTCAGCCCAGCATGGCCTTCAGCAGGCACATTTGTCTTTCCTCCAGCTGCTCCTCCATGGCGTCTTTGGAATAGAAGTTGGGTGAGCAGGCAGCCCATCAGCTTAAACTCCATGGCAGCCAAGAAAAGATACCCCTCTCTCAGCCCCAAGAGCCTTGGCCTGTCCCTATGGGCACAGGTGGCCAGAGTCACAGCTCTTTAAGAAGCATGGAGTTTTAGCCTATAGGCCTTCTTTAGCTTCAGGCCTTGTACAGGGCTAATTATTATTGTTATTATTATTGTGTGTGTGCACATGTGTTATGTGTGTGTATAGGCATGTATATCCCACAGTGCTCATGTGGACAGGAGGTCAGAAGATAACTTTCAGGAGTCAGTTCTCACCTTCCACCTTTATGTAGGTTCTAGGGATGGAACTCTGCTCATCAGGTTTACATGGCAACCACTTGTACCTGCTAAGCTATCTTACCAGTCCCAGCCAAGCTTTTGAAACATGCAAGGGGAAATTCAAACAAAACAGAAAAGTATGAGGAAGCATCAATGCTGGATTAGAGGTTTCCAGGGTCATTCTGCTGTTCATCCAGGCTTGAGAACTGGATGAAGAGGCTGTGGACTGGCCTGTTGCAAGACACTGCGTGACTGAGGGCCCGCCTTCCATGGAACTGGCACAGCTGTGGGGCTAGCTGCCTTCTCTGATGGCTAGAGATAACAGCTTAGTGAGCCTCTGTCCTGTGCAGGAGCATGCTCCCATGTGTACATAGTGTGGAAGGACCCTGGTATGGTAATGGGACACATAGAACACCCTAGGTCCAGTTTCAGGAGTGTTCACTTCCTAAAAACATGTCATGCTGTCAGCAAAATCTTTACAAGCACAGTTCTGCATCATTCTCTGTTCCAAAAACTGAGGAGAGAAAGATTCTAGAAACTTCAGCCCACAGAAGTTAATGGTGTCCTGGGAAAAGAATGCCTAAAGTACAGCAGCACCAGTCCAATCTGCACTGAGATGGTCAGCACCCAGGGCAGGGATGGTTCTAGAAGGGGCTCTTAAAGGATGGTCCAGATTAAACATGGTGTGTCAAGACAGGTGGCATGGTTAGGATAGGAAACCACATGTACATGTGGGTCCTCAGGAGGTGAAGCAGATCAGAAACAGCAGGGTAAAGCCTCATAAGAACATGGGAACTGTCCTGGATCTGTCAGAGACTCAGGGAGCCACTAGGGGCTTCAGAAGCAAGGTTAATAGTCCCACAACCCTTTGAACAGGAAAACAGTTGGCCACTGGGGCCAGCCCCAGGCCAGGCTACCCACAAGACCCAACAGCCTATACTTAGCTGGAAAGACCAGGTAGCTGAGAACATGCACAGAGCAACTGTTATCCACTCATCAGACTTGGGACTACAGCTGAGCATCCTTGCTCATGCCTGTCTGTGCCTATCTTCTGTACCTGGGAAGTGCAGCCAGAGCCTGGACTGCTCAGTACCACACCTGTCTCCCAGGCAAGAGCCCAGCTTGAAGGAGTAATAGTATATATTTTAGACTTTGTAAGATTTCTGTCACAATGAGAATCTGCCCTTCCAGCTAGAAGCAGACATAGACAGTATAAGCAAGTGAGGTGCTGAGCCCAGTAATCATGACAAAAGTGGACAGGTGGGTTTCTGTATATAGTCTCCTGACCTTGGCCAGGCCTAGGCTATGTCAGTGACTTCAAAGTCAGCCCACTGCCTCCCTCCTTGGCCCCTGAAGCCTACTCTTGGCACCATGGCAGGAAAGATCCTTTTAAGTCCAATTGTGTATCTTCTGTACTGGAAGCCACCACTGGCTCCCATCTCACTCAAAGGTGGCCATACCTGCTATTGCTAAAATTCCTTCCCAGGGGTGTGTGCAATGTCTACCCCATTTTTCTAAGGTCCCAATGACAAACCAAAGTATAATTCTACAAGAGTTCAATCTGGGGATCCAGTGAGTTTATTGGGCTTACTTACAGAGCATGGTTGAAGAGTTGTGGGTAGGAGCATGGGTGCCCCCAAAGTAGCTGCACTGGAAAGTCTTCACCCAGCATGGATGATGGCTTCAGCATAGTCTCACAAATGGGGCATGGAGCCCCCTCCCCCTTAGTTTTCCCCAACCTAGAATACTAGTATACTCTAGCCCCTCCTTAAGACCCCAGACCACATGCATTAGGACAGAATTGCATCCAAATGACTGGAAGAGATGGCCAAATACTCAGGTGAAGATCTAATGACCCTCCCATCCCCTTCTTTTATTGAGAGAACAGTAACAGCCCATAGGCCTAATAGTGATAGATTCTCAAAAGTAAGCGCAGCTGATCTCATGAAGATGACAGGACCTTGGTTCGAAGGTCCTATATAGGCTGGTCCTTCCACTCCTCAGACCCAACGCTCTCCTGCCACTGAGCATCCAGGGCAGCCCAGGGACGTCCAGTTGAACCTCTGTGTTGGGTATGCCCATGGACCTGCATTCACTCACCAGACACCACACACCTCTGCTCTCACTTCCTTAGGCCACCCTCAGCACTTACCTTCTTGGGAGGTCTTCCCTGGCCCACCTGGGGTGTCCCTGCTCTGCTCCTAGCACTACAGCCCTCCTGCCTATGTCTCTGCAGCACTTACCACTCCACATTGTCTGTTTTCTCCTTGTCTGCTGCCTTCTTCATCCCATCCCATACCATAGTTTAACTGTAAGCTCCAGAAGGCAGGCCTGGGCTTTGGGTGTTGCTGAATTTCAGCTCCTGGGCTGTCCTGGGCATAACTATTGTTTGGTAAACAATGGATAGATAGATGGATATGTGCATGCACACATGGAGAGGAAGGGAGAGAGGGAGAGACGAGGAGGGAGGGAAAGAGGGATGGGTAGATGAATGTAGAGGGAGGAGAAATGGGTGGCTGGATATAGATGGAGGGAGAGGTGGATGAATGGTAGATGGATGGGTACATGGGTGGGTCGATGTAGGAAGAAAAGGAAGCCAGCAAAGTTTTAATACTCCTTTATATGGGCCCAACAATGCCGGGGACCCAGGTGAACCAAACAGATCAGTCCCTTTGAAGCAAAGGCACTTTGGCCACCAAATGGGCTCCAGAATTGCCCACCACAATCAGTGTCCTGAGAAACTGCCCCAAGAGCTGGATAGTGTTCAGAAAAGCACTGTGACCTGAAGCTAGAGTCCAGAAGAGCTTCTAAGGAAAAGGGACAGATGCAGACAGCATATATCCCAGACAGGCCCCACATACAGGACAGCTGTTGGCACTTTGGCCAGCAGGCTGCCATATCCCCAGCTACTGAAAATGTCACTGTCCACATGACACTGTTGCTACTTTGACTGGCCAGAGAACTCCCTTTGCCATCATCCCCCTGGCCAGAGACTCAGACATGAGGTGACCGACACTGTGCCTCCCCTTCTGATTCACCAAGGCACTGGTAAGCATGGTCTGACCTGGGACGTCTTTCCATGCTGAATCCTTTGAAGGGAATGTTCCTGGGCTTGGGTCTGATTGGAAGAATGAAATATGTCATGCTTGTGCAAGAGAATGGACAGCAAAATAGATGGTGGAACGGGTAGGAAAGATACCTTACCAGCTTATTCACAGAGGGGTGAAGCACTCACAGTCCCTCACTACAAGCTATAATCAAAACCTCAATGGTAAAAATGTTCAAAAATTGATAGTGGTGGGTTGACTATCTGTGACTAAATAAACAGCAAGTAATGTGCTTTCAGCCAGCTAATGGCATGGGGTGGAAGTTACATCCTAATGAGGACCTTGTGCCAGCTGAATATAATGGCTCCTATCTGCTATTCCAGCACTCAGGCAGTGAGACAGGAGGATTACCGGGAGTCTAAAGCTAGCCTGGGCTTACATAAGCAAGACAGTGTCTGAAAATTCAAAGGAGTTGGGTCAAAACTACCATTCTAACTAACTGGGCTGTCACAAAGCCACCACTAGGCAGAACACAAGGAGCGGATTGCCTCATCTGTGTCCCACTTAGGCCACATTTTCCTTAAAGACATCCAAATGTGAAAAAATAACTTGGAATCTGCCTCACATTCCAGAATAATTCAGAAGCTTTGATGTGATCCAGACTCACCTGGCACCCTTCCTCTTCCTAAGCTTGCCTTTTTTCCATTTCTTTTTGACTGAAGAAAAATCTTCTATTCTTACTGGTAAAAGAGCTTCCTGTTCCCTTTTCTTTCCTGTAAGTCATGATAAGTGTGTACTGCATACCTTTCCAAAAGTCTCTCTTGGCTGTGGTCTGACCTCAGAAACAAGGCTTCTGGGAAGGAAAAGTATTAGCTCCACTGCTGTGAGCTTTGGGCAAAACCTCAGAAGCATGCCGCCAAGCTGGTACTGTGGATTTGGGACAGAAAACAGGTGATTATTGCCTGCTTGTTGCTCTGGAAGAAACTTTCGGGTGCTGGGAGACAGTGTGCCAGCAGCTTTATCCAACTCATGCCAATGGCTTTTAAAAGATGACACCAGTGCCACAGAGGCAGTTAGAGCTGGGTGTGTATTAGAAACCAAGGCTCAGCCAGCATGAGCACTCTACCACACTACCAGTGACTATGCTGAGTAGTCCCAGCCGACCAGCTGTTGGACTTACACTCACAGTAATATATGACACAAATAACTCAAGGGAGGAAAGATTCATTTTTCCCATGATTTTGAAGGATTTGGTCCATCACTGTGGTGGAGCAGAGCAGCTCATCATATGACAGCCAGGAAGCAGAGAGATCATGCCTAGGCAGGTGAAATGGCCCAGGGGTAAGGGCACCTGCTGCCAAGCCTGATGACCTGAGTTTAATCCTGAAACCCACATGGTGGAAGAAGGAAATGAGTCCCATACTCATGCTGTGGCATGTGCATACACACACATACATATATATGGGTAGACTTTCTCCTGTCCCCCTTTTCCATCTGAACCCCCAGACTGTGGGATGGTTTAGAGCATCTCATTTAGAGCATGTCTTCCTCATTAATCATCTCTAGAAACACCCTCACAGACACCCCCAGAATATGCCTTACTAATCTCTTAGGCACTTCTCGTTCTAGTCAAGTTGACAGTTAAGAGTAACCATCATATACCAGGGAGACCAAGATTCAAGGCTCAAGCGATAGCCACATAATCAGCATCAGAGCTGAACTTAGACTCATGTCTGTCTGTACTCATCATGGTATGATGATGTATGCTATACCCAGTATGCTGGGTATAGCAAATCTGCTCACCTTATGGTAGCAGGGGAGTGGGGACAGAGGAACAAGGACAGGATATACCCATTAAAGGTATTTCCTCCAGCCATTCCCTATCCTCCTCTAGCCCATTCAGCTATGAATTCGCCAGTGGATTAATGCAGTAATGGAGTCAAAGCCTGTCCCCTCTGAAGGCCTGCTTCTGACCACTGCTATACTGCAGACCAGGCTTTCAATCACAGGCCTTTGGGAGATCATTGATATCCATGCCTTAGCAGACCTCAAAGCCCACCTTTTCTGCTGTGCCTGTTTCTGTCCACACTCGATATTTGAACTCCTCAGAAATGCTGTCCCCTCCCGAGAGTGGCCATGAAAGCACAGTTGTCTCCCAAGATCCAGAGCAGCTCAAACGATGAGGACCAGCAGCCACCCCAAGTGTAGCTTAGGATGGGCCTCGGTGCTCTCCACATGTGACAGGTGGTGTGCTCTGAGCATAGGCCCCCAGGAACCCCAGAGGAGCCCTCTGCAGCTCGCAGGAGGCAGGATGTGCTCCTGTCCAAAGAAGTGCTCTTGCGATTATTTATTAATTGTGAAAGGGAAGAAAAAAAAATAATAGGGTTTCCTGGAAAGGGATAAAAGTTCAATATGATAAACTCCCGAAAAGCAATCAAAGGGCAGGGAGGGCAGAAAAATAAAGGACAGAGAGAGTACGAGAGATGATGAATCAGAGCTGGGCATGTTAGCCCTGGAGAAGGGGCCTTATTTCATGGTGACAGGGTGAGCGGCCAGCAGGAGCATGCCAGTGCTGAGGGTCAGGGAGGCAGCAGAGCTCAGCCCACAGAGGTCGCTGAGCCCAGGACAAGCTGACATGACAGGAACAGATGGACCATCATGTTAGTTTTTGTGCATTAATAAGCACAGAAAATTATCCATGGAAATTGCAGCTGCTAGCAAAGCTCACTCCCAAGCACCCATCACAGGAAAAGATGTGGAAGCACTTCAGTTCACGTCCCATTTCTGCCTTCTCTTGAGTTTTCTTGTTCTCATTTAAGAAAAAAAAAATTATGAGTTGCCCACAAAATAGGGGCATTGGTTTTTTTCAAAGATTAAAACAAGGGCTTGAGGACCTGAGTTCAGATCTCCAGCATCCATATAAAAAAATTGGCATGATGCCACGCATCTGTAACCTTAGCATTGGAGATGGGGGAGGGGACAGGGAGGATAGTGGAAACAGGAATATTCCCAGGACTTACAGGCCAGCCAGCCTACCCAATCCATGAGCACTGGGATCAATGAGAAACGCTGCCTCAAATAATAAGATGGAGAACCACAGAAAAACATGCCTGACATCAACCTCTGGCCTCCACACATGTTAACACATGCATAACACATGAACACACATACACTAAACTACACATAGACACTAAAGATGGGGCTGCTATTCCTCCCTAATTGCTACCCCCAAGTCCCTACCCACCACTTAGCTGACCCTCTTCCATACCCTTCTCTGTGGAGCTTCATTCTGTATGAGCACTCCAGGGCCATAAGTCCATCTCCACAGTTCTGAAATCCAAACAACTCTGAAAACCAAAATATTTTATCTAACTTTATACTTGGTGGCAAAACCTGCCCTGAACTATTTCTGGACTGGTGGTAAGAGTTCTTCATGCCACTCACTCCAAGTACACATGCTTTTTTTCACAACAGAAATTTTATGTTTGGGTTTAGCTGCCCAAGGCCCAGCTGAGGACAAAGCATAATTTGTACATATGCACTGCTTTGCTTTTTAATACCTAAAGATTATAACTTCCAGGACATGTCTGATCATGGAGGGTTCAGCATAAGGAGTTATGGACCTGTAATTATCTGATGTCTTGGTCTGCCTTTGTTTATACATTTTCACAGTCATAATTCTGTATAACTTTCTACAGCTTGCTTTTCTCAGACACTGCTATGAATTAGAAATCTGGGTTGGTGGTTACACATTGTGTGCATTCCTATTTGTGGTTATGTATTCTACAGCATGGCTACTTGAGTCTCTTGAGCCAAGCATTTCAGTTGCCCCAGATTTTCACTGTCCAGTGCCACAGGGCATCATTGAACACACCACCCTGTGCACATGTGCATTCTAAGAACAACTCTGGGGCATAAGTTCTTGCTTTTAGCAATTCTTTTGCCTTACAAAATATCTCTTCTTAAACTTGGTTTGTAATGACTGCACAGTAACCCATCATCCCTCTTCCTTGAGGCAGCCATAACAAAGTGTCACAAACTTGTCTCTGGTTTGAAGACCCAAAGTTCAAGATCAAGGTGTAAATAGGGTTGACTTCTTCATGGGGCTGGAAGAGGAATCTGGCACAAGCCTCTCTCCTGGCTTCTGGATTGCTGGTAGCCCTTGGTGTTACCAGGCGTCTGCAGCTCACATGGTGCTCTCTGTCCCTAATTGCTTGAGTTAAACAGGTTTTTACTGCAGTGACCAAATGCTTGATAGAAACATCTTGAAGGAAGAAAGACTGGTTTGGGCTCATAGTTTTACAAGTTCAAATTCATGGTCGGCTGGCTTTATTGCTTTTAGGCCCATGGTGAGGCAGAGCATCATGGCAGAAGCGCCTGATGGAAAACAGCTACTCACCTCATGGCAGCCAGGAAGCAGAAAGAGAAGACTGGGACAAGGGATAGTAACCCCAGGCAACACCCACAAGATCTACTTCCTTCAGCTGGGCCTCCCCACCTAGTTTCCATCTTGCCCCATCCCAATGCCATCCCATCATGAATCCATCAATGGCTCATCCATTGATGAGCTCAGAGCTCTTAAAATCCAGTCACTTCCAAAGCCCACCTCTGTACATTGCATTAGGGACCATGTCTGCTGCCACACAAGAGTCCAGTGGGGACATTTCAGATAGAACCACAACAGTGTATGTCTTCATGTCCAGACATCACTTTTCATTAGACGCAGTGGAACTGAACCCGGACCCACCCTAATAACCTCATATTAGTTCCATTTACAGAGTGAGACTGTCTGTAAATCATGGCCCATTCTGAGGCTTGACACTAGAACTTCCACGTGACAATTTGGAGAGGGGACACAATTACACCCCTAACAGTCTGGATCAGCCAAAATGCACTGAGTCTGCTCACATTGGCCGCCTGAGTGGTTTCCACTATTCTACAAATCACATTGTGATGGTCCTTTTTTCTAGTTACTCTACTAGAAGCCATTCCTGTGGGTTGGGGGCGGGGTTGCCAAGCCTACCTCACCTGGACCTAGGTTCTCATCACCTAACTCTGCAGAAGTGCTACCTGCTCAATCTCTGAGATGAGGCCCTCACACATGCTTGTGTGCACCTGCCAATCCAGGCCCAGGAGATCCTTCTATCAAGTCACACTTTCATATTCCTTTTCCTCCCTGCCAAGAATAGAGTCCACAGGTTAACAGCGAAATAGAAGCCATAGCTCAGAATGTCTGTGCCAAGTGTGTTCCCTTGCAACCACCCAGACAAATAGAGATTTCAGAAATACAGGGGCCTTTGGACATCAGACATTAAATCTGTCAGTGAAATCTCACTCCCAGGCATTGTGCCAACAAGACCATGGGAAAGAAGTTTTCTGATTTAGTTCAGGCTAAAGAAGCCCATGGCAGAGAAAGGCAATTAGATAGCAAGCTGTCAACCGCTTTGCAGAACAGGAGTTCTACACAATCCCTCACAGGGAGCCAACCTAGTAACTTATTAGGATAGATTCTGGGAGCTGGATTTTGGAAAGAACCTGGGAAGGCAGTTTAATCAAGAGGGACTTCAGAGGTGGAGACCCAGAGGAACCCTTCAGAGAACTAGAGGGGTTCGTTCAAGTGAAAACAAAGACCAGGACCGAGGATATTTGAGTCCTCAGAATAGGAAGCAGTATTGGTCTGCAGACACCTAACTCAGCATGGTGAGGCTCTGTGCTGAGACCAAGGCAGGATGCAGGGAAGAATAAATTTATCCTTTTAGGCAGGGCAAACATTGACCTGTTAAGAGCCCAGGAAAAAGGAGCACTGGTACCCAGCTCATCCCACAGACCAACTCAGGTCTGGGGATCATCCTCCTGGCAGGAGGATGGCAAGTTTCCAAAGGGCCCAAGGGAGGGGCCTCTCCCCATTTGTTGCCCAGGAAAGGTGCTACGTTGTTTTGTGGAAAGATCTTAGGTTATATTCTCAAAATTGCATCTTCAGAAGAGTAATTCAAGCCCAGCCTGGGTTTACTTGGTGGCTGGCCTGACATCTGCCAGCCTCTTTCTGGTTGTCTAGTAATGGAGCCAAGGACACATCTGGTGGCTTTGAGTTCCTTTCTCTCATTCCACACACTTCTTGTTTTAATATGGCTTCCTGACATTGCTTTCACCTGGACTGGGCTTAGGATCCAGCAGGGTCCCAAACAATAGAACACCGTATCACCATGACACCGCCACAGCCTCCTGACCTCCCTCTGCCACAACTCTCTTGTGTAGAAGGGAAAGAAAGTCCAACATTTGGGGCACACTAATCATTTGTGTTCAGATACCAGAAGTCACAAAGAAGCTGATACACTTCCAGGAATCCAAGGCTCAGCAAGGGCAAGAAAGAAAGAAAGAAAGAGAGAAAGAGAGAAAGAGAGAAAGAGAGAGAGAGAGAGAAGGAGAGAAGGAGAGAGAGGGAGGGAGGGAGGAAGGAGAAAGGAGGGAGGGAGAAGGAAGGAAGGAAAGAAAGAAAGAAAGAAAGAAAGAAAGAAAGAAAGAAAGAAAGAAAGAAAGAAAGAAAGAAAGAAAGAAAGAAAAAGAGAAAGAAGGGAGGGACGGAGGGACCCAAATCTCCACTCCATTCCCTTGCTGGCCCCTGGGCATCAGCATGGCATCTTGGATTCTTGGGAAGAAATGAAGTCAGTGTGCCCAGCAATGCAGATCCAGGTTAATAATGAATGCGGAGGAAGGAGAGAGGATGTTCAATATTTAAACAGTGCAGAGCACTCGGCTGCCTTGCCAGTTACTGCCCTCCGCCTGCTTCCTGGATGGTTTCTGTAAAACTGAGCACTGTCCCCCAACTCCACTGCTGGCCTCTGCCACCAGCTTCCATAAAAAAAACAGTAGCTTTGGGGGTCCTGCAAACCAGCAAGAATCCTGTTACCTTTCATAAAGAAAGGGGTGAGAGCATGGGGATGGAGTCTCTGTGGACCCAGGTCCTGGTATGGAGTTTGGGTGTTTAGGGATCATGTCTGTCCAGAGCCATCCTGAGCTCACATTCATTCCTCTTGTTGCCATCACAGCTTGGGCTTTGGTGGTCTGTCTGACTGATGAGGAAGGCTTAACAGAGGAACATAGAATTACATTTCAGAGCCAACTCTTCACGTCTGCAGACTGGATATCTGCCTTCAAAGTTGCCTGTAATGCAGAATTCTGTGAATCAATTCCTTTTTCTTCTTGACATACATTATATCAAAGGCAAAAGCATCCTTCTGTGGGGGGAGAGGAGAAGAAAAGAAAACATTTGGCCCGAGACATAATAAAATCATGCTTAAGGATGCAACAAACTTGAAGTCTCTTAGTTAAAGGAAATCAATACTTTTATGATGAAATATTAATCATCTTTAAAAAAATAAGTCAAAACTACAGATGCAGAAGAGCCAGGGTGATTTTAATGCTACAGGCATTAGCTTGGCATTTTCAAGGAAGCAGAGAGAGTAGAACCCACCAGAGCCTTTCTGAAAAGCCTCTCACAGGCCTCCTGAGCCACTGGCTCATGGGTTTTCATTCAAAAGCACACATCTCTCTCCTTGACATGCCAGGGTTACTTGCAAGCATTTCCAAGCTGCTGATTTTGGGAACTGAAGAACTGGAGAGAGGAATCTATAGAGATGTGCGTACACACATACATGCACACATGCTCGTGCATCTACTGATAGCAGGAGGCAAGGAGAAGTAGAGAATTAGGGAGAGCCACTTGTTTGTGCCCAGCCAGCTGTCCCTCCCTCCCTTGGACTACTGTGAATTACTCCAGTAGAGCCTTTTAAGACAGCCCTATCAGAATAGGCTGAACTAGATGAAGAGTGATTTTTTTGAAGGTCAATCTTGTTGAATTTGAGCAGTTTCATATATTTAAACTTAATACAACTCTCCATCAAATAAACATCAACCAGCAGACTAGTCCCAGGTGTCTTGAAAGCAGTGTAAGTTGGGACTTTACAAATCAGGGAAGGTAATTCCATTTTCTCATAAGCAGCTTTGATTGAAGTCCTCTAACCAAGCTGGGCATGGTGGGGCACATGCCTGTAATCTCAGCATTTGGAAGGCAGAGTCAGGAGGATCACTGAGTTTGAGGCCACCCTGTCTCGAAGAAAAAAAAAAGAAAGAAAAGAAGAGAAAACAACTTCCTTTAACCTTAAGACACTACTAACTTCTAATGCCTCCAGTCACACAGGTGACAAGAGGAAGGTTTCAGTGTCATTTGGTGTTGTGTTCTCAAAGGAGTCATTTCCCCTGCATCTAAGTTACAAAAAAAATGAAAAGTCCCAGTTCTTGTCTCACTGAGACCAAGTTCCAGTTCAGCAAACAGGAGTACCTGAACACTTAGCCTATACCAACTTTTCCCCTTCCCACAACCCCATAAGGTGTTATGTCATTGCCTTGATGCAGAGAAGGCATGGGCTCTCAGGAAAAGATGAGCTCCACAGCCACATTCCACAGGAGCAGCCCCAGCCCTGGGCACTCTCCTCTCCCCCATGCCCTATACCCAGGGTAGAAGCTCCAGGCCCAGAGCCAAGCTTCTGCTTTTCCTGGGGCTTCTCCCTTGCAGATGACAGAGCCACATTCTTGACTATCTTGATAGGGCTGCAGGAGCAGAAATTGGCAGTCCACTGAGCAGCAGCTGTAGGCTTCTGAAGTGTGTTCTGGGCTGATGCCTATCTCAGGCTTTTTGTGACTAAGTGCACTCCCTGATCCCATCTGACGCCCGTCTGCAGATAACATCTTCGGTTCTTTCTGTAGTGATATGTCAGGGGACGTCGTCACCTGTCAGTGACCTGACCCCAGTCAGTTAACACACACAAGACAAGAGGTTTCAATGACATGACTTGCTACAGGAGTGAACCACCCTACTCTGTAAACTCAAGTCCTGAAAAACACAAGCAGATTGAGGGGACTCCAGGAACACGGTTCCCTGCCCTGGGAGCATATTAAGTATGTGTCGGTACCACATGCTTCTTGCAAAGGTTTACAACAAACTCCTTGGCCTCTTTGTAGACTACTACCTTGTAGAATCCTTAAGGCTGGGCATCCATGTCAAAGTGAGATCCATACCAGGAGGCTGTCCTGCACCTAAGCCTAAGAGAACAGTGCAGGGCTGAAGAGAGAAGAGACTTTTCAAACAACCAGGCACTGACCACAGTCAGTCATCCTTGGCAGGGAGGCTTGTAGGTGGCCCACCCACCCATGGGTTCCTGGGTCAGGGCTTCCCTGTGCCTGAAGATGCCCCCATAGCTGTCTAACAGCCTCCCTCTCCCTGCTCTTTCAGCCTCATTCGCTTCCTCAGTAGACAGACAGGCAAGATGGCTGCTGGCGAGCTTTCTGTTGCCACCGCTGAGAGACTGTTGTGGAGCTCTGTGCTCACTCATGTACACACGGTAATGCCATCAGAAGAGGGCAGGGGCAGGGCGAAGCAAAGGCCCAGCCATCCTAGGGAGAAAGCCCAAGTCCTGGCACCCTGCAGTTTGAATAATCCGAAGGCAGATTACCTCAGAAATCCAGGCCCACATGCCGGCCAACCCTCCATGACCTGGACAGGTGCTCCTGTCCAAGGCAGGAAGGAACCACCCACATTCCTGACATCCACACAGCCCAGGTGTCCCTCAGCAGCAAAAGAGACACTTAACCCTTGGGTCTCTCCCACGGGTGGTAGCCCTCACAGCCAAGCCCTCACCCAACAGCAAAAGCCCTTCCTAAGGGCTCAACTAGAACAAGATAGCACAGGAGAAAGCAGGATACTGAAAAACCATTTTCTCTTTTCTACAGGTTTTCATGAATAGCCCTTAAAATCCAAGAGGATTTGTCCATGGATAAAGAGCTGTAGGCTAACAGATTCTACAAGTTTCCAGATATTTTTGTATGTTAGCCCTTTAAAACCAACCAGAAATAAAAGTCTTTAAGTTAAGTATTTGGAGGTGCAGTCAGTCAGTGATGGGGGTCGCCTGCGGTAAGAGACAGGAAACCCTACATGGTGGCTGCTATAGAATTTCTTTCCTTCTCCTGGTTTACAGATCTGTCCCCCTGAGGCTGGACAGGAAGTGGCTTTTTCAATGACAGGGTACAGGAAGCAAATCAGAAAGCAGAACTTGAATGTGAAGCTCTTAAAATGATATACCTGACTACCTGGGGCCCAAGCAACTACCTGGAAAGCCCCGCCCACATGTCAGTAGACCTTCATTTCTGTGGGTGTGGGTTTCTGAGGTGCTGGGTGAGCACCCAGGCCTTACCTGGCCCCTTATTTTTTTTTTATTTTCTCTCTCTCTCTCCCTCTCTCTCTCTCTCTCCCTT
>NW_008335297.1:4646463-4677356 GCF_000622305.1 Nannospalax galili | reverse complement strand
CTCTCTCTCTCTCTCTCTCTCTCTCTCTCTCTCTCTCTCTGTATGTGTGAATATACACCATGTATACACATGCATGGAGGCCAGAAGAGGACACCAGATCTTCTAAAGTTGGAGTTATAGGCAGTTATAAGCCAATAGACATGGATGCTATGCTAGGTTCTCTGAAAGAGTAGCAAGTGCTCTGAACTAAGAAGCCATCTCTCCAGCCCCCTATTTTAATTTTATTTTTTGTGTGGGTGATGTATGTGCACATGTGGGGGGGTACATGCATAGAGGCAAATGCTGGGTGTCCTTGCTTTACCACTCTCTGCCTTATTTCCTTGAGACAGGCTGTCTCACTGAGCCTAGAGTTAGGCTGTCGACCAGTAAACCCCAATATCCTCCTGTCTCCGCCTCCCCATATAACATTGGGGGTATAGGCAAATGCACAGCCATGACTGGATTTGTATGTGGACACTAGGGATTTGAACTCAGGTCCTCATGCTTGTATAGCACATACCTTACACTTTTATCCATGAGCTATCTCACTAGGCTCTCTTGTAGGATTTTGTAACAGTGTTATTGGCATCTCCCTATAGTAGCTTTTCCTCCATGGCTCCCTGCTTAGCTTCTAGTCTTCCCACATTCTACCCTTGGTCATTGCTGTCATCTTGCCCAAGAGTAAGCTCCAGAGATACCTTGGATCAGACACATGGATGAGAAAGTTCCATGTCACCCTAGACCTTGTAAGCAGCGTTGGTCCATAGCCACAAGCAGGCTGAAGTCTTAGACTCTGTCATATCTCTACCCCCCTCACCCAAGGGACCTGGCAGACTGCAGCAGAGGTAAAAGGGCAGAACTGAGGAAGGAGCCAGTGAGAGAGGAGTGAGGTCACAGGGCTGATTGATTTTTACTGTTTCCCAGCATCTCAGTGCATGGTGAGAAAATAGGAATGCTGCCTGGCCAGGAACCTGGCCTCCGATTAAGTTTACTAATGAAAGGCAAGCCTGTGAACGTTGGCCCATGCTCCCCATTCCAGCGAAGGCGCCTGAGTGGCCTCTGCCCACTCAGCTCTCAGCGGCCTTATTTACTGTGATTTCTTATCTGGAGCTGCAGGGTATCCTGGCTCTTGGGAAGGCAGGCAGCCGTCGCTGCAGCAGATCTTAGAGCTTCTCTCCCCACTCCACCCCCTCCCCAAGCTCACTGGATGGCAGCTCATGTGCAGCACCTCTGTTCCAGGCTGAGCTCTCTTAGCTGTGCTCCAGACTCATACATCACTCATCACAGGAGCTCCCACAGGGAATCTCCACAGGTAACATCCCGGGCTCAGGATGGAGCTACCCAACACAGCACAGCACAGCATAGAACTTGTTCATGGATAGGAGGCAAGCTGGCTTTGGCTCCACTTGTTTAGTCCTCTTCTTGATGACCAGAGGGTGTAGCTTGGTATGTAGTATGCTAAAGCTCTGGGTCCATCCCCAGGTCCACATAAGCCAAACAAGATGGTACATGCCTGTAATCTCACCACTCAGGAGGTAGAGGCAAGAGGATCAGAATTCAAGGTCATCTTGGGCAATATAGCAATTTAAAGGCCAGCCTGAAAGATTCTGTTGCAAAGAAGAAGAGGGGGAAGAGAATGAGGGGAGAGGGAAGGGGGAAGAAAGGGAGAGAAGGAAGGAAAAGTATTAGAGTTAATAATTTCCACATCTTTAAAATTCAGAGGTTTTACATATAAATCCAGATATCCAGCTTCTTTTGAAGAACTGAAAGCAGATTGTAGTCTCAGATCCATAGGGGCCTGTTAGCCCCTGTCTTCCCAGCCCCTGACAGCTCCCTACCATCCTAGGTCCCAGAGGTTACCTCAACACATTTTCTTGACAGAAGAGAAGGACTGTTCAGCCTCCATGTCTCTCTGGAATAGGGAGAGCCAGTTGACATCACAGAGCCTTTGAGCTCTTCTCCATCCTCCTCCTTCACTTGCCTTACCAGTTAGCCTTGTGGGGTGTGTGATTTCTACCAGTGGGATCCACAGAAGAGTCTGGAAAAAGGCAGGGAAGCCCGTCCCTAGCAAGGCTGTGCACCAGCCAGAGCAGTTCCTTTTTTAAACTCTCATACGAATCAGAGTTTCACTGCTTAGAAAAGAAAGTTTGACAAAGGCCACTGAGTGGTGGCATCTTCGCAGAATGAGACACCGTCTACAGGCAGGCATTTGAGTCTTCTCTGAAGCTGCTTTCAGGGACGTGCCCTAAAAGAGATTCAGGGGCATAGGCCTCTGGGGTAAATGGTAGGTCCCAGGAGCTCCACAGTGTGGTATGGTTTTTCCCCAAGCTAGGATTCCTGGGAAGCTCCAAACTAAATGGTGACATCAGTGTGCCATGGTTGGAAGTCTCCCTCTTGTCACTTTGACTTGGTATGCACCCTGATGTTGGCCTGGCACCAGCTGATTTTGT
Organism: Nannospalax galili; assembly: GCF_000622305.1. NCBI lineage: Eukaryota > Metazoa > Chordata > Mammalia > Rodentia > Spalacidae > Nannospalax > Nannospalax galili. The sequence continues at coordinate 4,674,927 of NW_008335297.1, read as the reverse complement.
TAAAGGCCTTCAAGGTTTGTCTCTCTGAGGTTGGGCTTTGGTTTTAAAAAAGGAATCTGGTCTATATAGTGAGTTCCAGGATGGCTGGGGCTACAGGGAGACCCTGTCTCAAAAAGACCGAAAAAAAAGAAAAAAAAAAAAGGAAGCAGCACAAATCTACCCTTGGAGCAGTGAGCCCTGGGAGGTCTAGGGGTAAGGGTAGAGGTGATCCTAGGAGAACTGAGCCCCTAGAAATCTGTGGGGTGCAGGCCTATGCTGCATAGAATAGGGGATCCTTAAAGTGACTCCTGAGCCAAACAGGCCCTTGCACTTCATCTTCTGAGAGGTCCCTGTGGAATCCCCCTGTATAGGCTCAAGCCATTTTCACATCTTCCAAAGGGTAAATGTTTATTAACCTGAGACAGTTACATTTTAGTCAAGTACCCAAAGGGCACAGATCTGGGCAAGTCACAGAGGCCAATGGCCTCTACTTTCTTGGAGGATTAGCACACTTCCAGCTCACCCACACCTGCCCCTAGATTTCCAACCTACGTACCGTGCAGTCTCTTGCAGCCCTCAGTTTCAAGGTTTTAGTCCTCTTCTATAATCTCTGAGGTCTGGTGTGAGCTCAGAGAGAAACTAAGTCCCTTTACTGGATTCTACCAAAAACTCCACTTGCAATATGGAAGGAAGAAAGTATTTCCTAAAGATTTGAGTTCATAGGCAGAGTTACCTGGCCCCTCCCCTCTTCCTTTCAGCCCACCATTCCCAGATCCCTCCCCAAGCAGGCTCAGGAGCTTTATCCCTATCAGAAGTTCAGAGCCAGCCCATCATTTGTGACCCAGGAACTCAGCCCATATCCTGCCTTAACAAAGCTTTCCCCACATCTGTGTTGGGTAATATTAGCTTCAACTACATGAAAAAGACAAAAGAGAAGTCCCTGTTGCTCTCTGGTGAAAGCATCACTAATATGGGTAAGCCAGGGCTATAGGAAGCAGGAGGGACCTGAGCTCTTCCTTGATCAGTGTTCTTCCTCCCCTCACATTCAGTTCCCCCTCACAATCTAGGATGGCTCCTCGGTTTCTGGCCATCGCATCCATGTTCCAAGAAGCAGAATAGAAGATGCACCTCCTTTCCTGTTGGAGAGCCTTCTTGGAAATCTCACATGCCTCTTCAATGTCTGTATCAATGACCATGACCCAGTTGCATGGCCATACCTGGTAGCCAGGTTCTTCATCTGCAGATGGAAGGAAAATGGATATTAAGAAACAGCTAGCAATATCAGAAATTCATCCAGAACCCCCTGGGCCCATAGGATATCAGGTGCTAGCTGCTGAAGTCATAACGGTTGCACAAAATACCTAGGCATCTTTGCAGTCAAGAGAGAGGGAGAGAGGGAGAGAGAGAGAGAGAGAGAGAAAGAGAGAGAGAGAGAGAGAGAGAGAGAACCCTCTTTCCCTGCTGCAGAAACTTCTTCCCAAGTTGGCACCTAACACATTAGCCCTGAAGGATTGGGGAGGGACCTGTCAGAAAAGAGGCAAAAGGGAATTCCAGTCTGTGGGGATGGCCCAGCAAATGCAAAAAGCAAGTGCCGTTTCCCAAGGTCTGGAGGCCAGCCTGGGCTGCTGGAACAGAGTGGATCCGTTTCCACCTAATGGGTCTGGGATCTGATGAAGGACCTGGTTTGGAGTGTCTTCTTTGGTTAGAACTCCCCAAATCTGTGAATTTGACCAGGAATCTAAGAATGGGAATAGGGGTGAAATTGAATGCCATAACACATTCAGGTCAGAGGAATTCAGTTCTAGCTGCAAGGGGACAAGTTCCTGTCATGCCAGATCTTTTCTTATAAGAAAGGAACATGGGGATTTTTGTGGGAAGCAGTACTGCAGCAAACAAACACAGACAAGGTGTAAGCTAGTTAACACCCCTACAGGCCCCAGGCCCTATCACCAGCTCTGGCTATGGAATCATGTGGTAACTTGGTTATCAAAAGTGAGAGCTAAAAGTGCAGAAGTAAACAGAAGACAGGGGGGACTCATCTGAAGTCTCAAAGCCAGAGTGGGCAGAACTTGGACTTGAACTGGGGTTCTGACTCTATGCCCAGTATTCTGTCTGTCATCAGGCCTAAAATAGAAAGCTGACCTTTCTGTAGTAATTTTATTCTTTACAAATACCGGAGAGCTGTTCATTAGTTCACATTCCCAGAATCAGGGCAGAGGGGTCAGAGGAAGACTCTGGCTCCTGGAAAGCAAGGGAACATGTCTTGATATTGGCATGGGTTCACCTGCTCTGGAAGGTCATGCCCCACCCAACTCTGGGGAAGTTTGTCAAGGTCCTGAGGAGTCCCAATCCCAGGGAAGGAGCCTGGGAGGCCAGAGTAGATCTTAGAGATGATCTTGGCATCCAATTGGGCTGGACCTGAGCTTGCCCAACTCCCAGGCAGCCTATGTTTTCCCCCTTCATCCTCTTCTGATTTAAAATAATATTCATAGGGCCTGGAGATGGAGCGTGCTTGTCTAGTGTGCTCAAAGCCTGTCTAGTGTGCTCAAAGCCCTGCGTTCAATCCCAGCACTGCATAAATCAGACATGGTAGGACATGCCTGTAATCCCAGCGCTCAGAGGTAGAGGCCAGAGGATCAGAAGTCCACGATGTCTTCAGCTACATAGTTTGAAGCCAGCCTGAGGTACATGAGACCCTGTCTCAAAATAGTAAGAATATTCATGGTAAAAAGTTTAGAAAATTCAGACAAGCCCAACAAACAGCAAAGAAAGTCCACTATGAACCCTTTTTGTTTCTCTCACAGCCTCAGCCCCTGCATCTTTGCTCTGGACAAGGGCTGAAGGAGAGCTTGAATTTTCCTCGTAGGAGTATATGGACATACTCTTGCTACCCTTTCCTCCCTTCTCACATCTTGGACACTTACTCTTGCTCTCTGCCAGCCTTTTCTCTTGGGTGGCTTTCATTCATTACCTGGCTTATCAGAATTCATTGACCATCCCCCCTCCCCCACACTAGACATATCAATGTCTTAACTGTCCCCATTGCCACACCCTATGATCAACACATGGATCCCCCCAACACATACACAGTGACTTCCACAGTATGGGTTCCTAGACTCAGACGGGGTCGAAAAACTTACCAGTCCCTGCAACCTTTGGTACACATCCACAGGCTGTTCTTGAGACATACCCAGGATGAGCCAAGTCGTCATCAGCAGAGAAGACCCCAGGGAACCCGTGTGCCTGTTAACCATCTTGTGATCTGTTTATCTGTGTGTCTGTAAGGAGTTGGCAGTCTGTGTGGGTTGACACAGGCCTAGGAGGCCTCTGGCACCTCCACCAAAGTCAGCACATCTGGAACTGCCTTGCCAGGATGAAGCAAGAACCCCAACACCAGAGGCTCAGCCATGACACTCATCTGCAGTTCTCTCCAGGATTCACCCAACCCACCCCCCCCAATGTGGCAAGTCAGTGTGAGAGAGAGCCCCTGGAAACTGCATAGCTGAGGGAGAGTGAAGAGGAAGGAAGTGAGATTTTAGCAGCAGCAGGAGAGGGAATTTTATTATCAGTCTTCAGATGCTGACCAGTTCTCCAAATGAAAGCACTTTCCTTTGTCTAATTTTCTTTTTTCTCTTTGGCCATGCTGGAGATGGAACCCAGGGCCTTGTGCAAGCTAGGCAAGTACTCTACCACTGACCTACAGTCTTACCCCTCAGGAAATAACATTAGTACCCTGACTCACTCCAGATGTATCAGGGTGACAGAAGACCTATAACTTCAGAGACCCTCTCCCCTGGAAGTCATCACCTTTTCTTTTTCTTTCTATGTGGACCAGGCTGGCCTTGAACTCACAGAGATCCACCTGCCTCTGCCTCCCAAGTGCTGGGATTAAAGGTGTGTGCCATGACACCCTGTGAGTCACACAGCCTTTTCATTCATCCATTCAGGAGCACATAAGTCTCAGTCCCAACCATGTCCCAACATTCAGTCTGCCCTGTGTTTGTGCATGTATTAAACCAACAGCTTGAGAAAAGTTCCCTGACATTTTGATTTGTTATAGGGTAATTCATTTCCAAGGCAAGCAAATGACTTACAAACTCAGGGGTTTACCACTGATTAAGAAGTAAGCAGCTATAAAACTTACTCTGCCACTGGCTGGTTATCCCCATGGAATTCTCCTAAGCAGTGTTGAGGATCTGCTGGGTGTTTGCTGTGTTTCCTCTGCTGGACTCTCCTGCCACACACAGCTGACCACACAGGGCTGCTTCCCAGGGTCTCCAGGGACAGTGATCCTGCCATTACCTCTCTAAACAGCCATCTGCTGTAGTCGGTAGACAGGCCAGGAAGCACCCTCTACCAAAAGACTTCATGCTTGAGATTGCCTGCCATGCTCAGAGGCATGCTGCCCACCAGGTCACACCCACCTGTCATTGCCATGATGCAATATATCAACAAGCCCCTGACTGAGCAGTAGACAACAGTAGTGCTTCACAAACATTCATATAAATAACCACTTCTTGTCCAAGTGCAAGGGCACACTGAGTCCTTGGGGAAAGGAATGTACAGAGCAAGGGATTCTGTCTATTGATGAGGGGAAGGTGGTGAGGGAGGCTCAAGAGATTTACCTGGGCTCTGACTGACCAGTAAGCTTCCATAGGACCAGAGCCTGCTCCATTCTCTGTTCTGCCTTGGGCTGGGCTCACTGTTCCAATCCAAGGCCAAGGGTTATTTTTCTCCCTTTTATTCAGTCTGGGACCCCAGTCCATGGAATAGTGCTACCCATGTTCAGAGTGGGTCTTCCTCCCTCAATTAAACCTCCCTGGAAATGCCCTCACAGACACACTCAGTGGTGTATTTCCACAGTGATTCCAAATCTAGTCGGATTTACCATCACACTTACAATATAAGCAGCATTCAGCCATACTTTGCTAGTTCCTTCTCAACACCTGCCACCTTCCTGTGTTCTGCAAAAGTGAGGCTGGGCCTTGAGGGCCTCCTGGAGGAAGTGTTATTGGGAGCTGGGCCTCAGGATCCTGGCAGTACAGGGGAGTAGGGTAAGGGCCAGCTGTGGTGAGTGTGCTCACTAGGAGTTGGCCAGAAGTGGCAGGGGTCCCCTTTCTGCTGACCCTGTCTCACCTTGGTACAGCTCTGAATGAGAAAACAGAGACATTGTGGTCCAGAGCACCATCAGTCATCATGGGTCCTGCCCAGCTTCTGGTGCTCAAGCAGGAACCACGTGGACTTGTGGAATTGTGGAAGCATTTGGGAGTTTTCATGTATTCAGAGAATAAAGTCAGATGGCCCAGCCCTTTGGAAGCAAATGTCAAAACAGAAGCCCTGGTCTTTGGGAAACATGAGTCCTGGGGTGAAGCTCCTGGGAAGGCCAGTTGGCTGAGCTTCTTTTTTTGACAGGGTCTCCCTAGTCCCAGCCCACCTGGAATTCAGTATGTAGACCAGAGTGGCCTTAATCTCACAGAAATCCACCTACCTCTGCCTCCCAAGGGCTGGGATTAAAGGTGTATACCACTGAGCTGGGTGTATAAATAGTACTTTAGATGGGCACCTGCCTTGTGCCCCACCTGTGCTAGGGCCTGCTAGGAAGTCTCACTCCCCACCTCCTGACTGGGCCCAGGAGAGTGGGCAACCAGAAACAGATTCAGAGACCGTAGTTGCCACTTACACACCTGCTACTAGGAAGCAGGCTTTACCATCCAGAGCCAAGTATGTCTAAGACCAGGGCCTCACTCCCTCCCCATGTTGAGTGGCCACATACTACAGACCCTCTAAGTCCCTGAGTAGCTCTAGAGTAACTGTTAGAGACTGTCACGAGTAGGTCTTCAGTAGAGCTCTCATTGTTCCTGAACCTGACCTCCCAGAACTGCAAAAGCAGAGCAGGGCTCTGGCAAGGAGAGTCAGGGCTCTCCTGTCTCCTGAAACCTCACAGCTTGGGCTTGATGCCTTCCTTTTGGCAGAGTGAGACCCAAAGATCAGTCAAAGGATGCTCGTTTGACAGGAGCCCTGAGGCACAGCTACCCATTACTATGGCAGCAATGAGCACCCAGATTTATGGTCCACAGTCCTGCTCTGGTGGGATGGCTGGCAGCCAGTCCCTTGAAACAACTTCACACATACCCACTTAGCCCCTGACCATCAAGGTCAGCTCATTCCAGAAAACAGGTCAAGACTCACAGGGAGCTGAGATCAGCATTGTCACCTTGACATTGACCCCCCCCCCAGAACCCCATGCTACCTCTGAGGTGGAAGCTGGCCCCACAATGTCTCAGACCCAGCATGAGGGTGGTGCCCCTCCTCCCAGGCCTTCCATCTTCCACTTGATCACATTACACACTGCTGTCTTGCAGGCTTCGCTGTGGCCCAGTGCATAAACCAACACAGCTCACCTTCCTTATCGTCACCGTCACCACCATCTGCCAGTGGGAGCCCCAGCTGCAGCGGGACCACCAGCCACTGCGACTCAGGCTCTTCCTCCACACCCTCTGCAGCCCAGAGCCCAGCAGGTATTGACCATGGGACTTGGGAGGGGGCCTTTGGGAAATCCTGTGGCCCCTTGCCTCTGCCATGACCTCTTACCTACAGCTCCTCATCATGGTATCTGGAGGACACTGTTACTCAAGAGTGTTCTGTGTTCTTTGTGAGTGAATAAGATGGCATCATCCATCAGCTGGGTTAGCACCTATCTCAGCTGGTTTGCTACAGGACTTCCTTGATCATAGAGCTATAGAGGATGGATACCAGCCAGGCCCAATCCAAGCAGCGTGTCGTCATCCCTACATCATCATTGTCATCAAGAGGGGTCCCCCAGAGTTGACTGTGAACCCTGAGAGAAGATGTCCCTGCTAATTGTCCCAGAACAAACCGGTTTCCTTTTCAATGTTTGTACAGCCCAGAAATCTCAATAGGGGCAAGCCCTGCCACCCTTTGGGAATTGGTCAGGATGAGGTGGGATTGCATCTTGATGCCCTTTAATACACATTAGTTCAAAGGCAACACGGAGTCCATAAAAACTAAAATGCCACCCCCACACCCCACCTTCCTTGCCCAGAACTGTCAGGAACGGCTTGTACATAACTGTCTGGCTGCACTGCATCAGATCCTGGGGAGAGAGACATCAGGCTTGGTTCCAGAGCAGCACAGTCCAAAGTATAGCCAGAGAGGCAGGGCTAGAATAGGTATGAGCCCAGTGACTCTAGCCAGTGCAGTGCTTCACACCAAGCAGCTCTGCCTCCGTGCTCTGCAGGGTCCCTGCATCTCTAGCCTGTACCCCCTCCCTGCCCTTTTCTGTTCTCCAAGGTCCTAACAGAGCCCTGCCCATCATTCCTCTGGGCACCTGTCCCCCCACCTGTTTAGTTTTAGAATAAGGGATCGTGGGGAGAGACACATCAGACTTAGGCCATGATGCCATCCCCTTAGCACTGGGGCAAGCATCTTCCTGGGTGTTGCACTTTACTCATCCATGTTTTCAGCTTTTGTCTTCACAGCAGAGGGTTAAGACCCCTGGCACCATTGTCTGTGGTCCAGGAGACCCCACCTGTGCTCCCCCACACACCTGTTAGTCCTGTAAGGCCTCAGTAGAAAGGTCACCCTCAGGCCACCTCACTGGAACCTCTTCCAGCTGCCAGCTCTTCTCCCAGCCCCAGTCTGAGAAAAGTGACTTTTGAACTCAGTTGAAGGTTAGCTACAGATCCAAGCAGTTTCCATGTTACTCCCAGGATCACAGCTGGGAAATTCATACTGAGCATCCTTCAAAGCAAATAAAAGCACTTGGGACCCACCCATCTTGGTTTTGCCTTGCTCCAGGACAGGCATGCAAAGTTGTACATTCATATACTGTGCACATACCTTCCACTGCACACACACATTTCTGTATGTGTATGAACCCAGAGACTCCTGTTTACCAGGGCTCCTGGGATGGAAGGCTGTGGGCACCTTTCTTCTGTTTTGAAGGAGACAGAGCCAACAGCCAAGTGAGCAGGTGACCACACAGTTCAGGCCTAAAACTGAAACCAGCAAAGCCCTATGCTGTTTAAATCAACCCTGTGGTGTGTGCTGGCTCCCTCTGCCTTGGCCTTCCTCAGCCTTACTATCCCCGTCCTCAGTGCCAAGAGCATGTCATCTCTTCTCACAAATCCAGGGGCCATTAGCCCAGTTGTCAGGTGACCAGGCAGTTCCATGGATAAGTGATAGTCAGGCCCTCCTAGGTGTCTGTTCCCATTTGCTGTGTCCCTGGCGAGAACAGAGGCCCCATTTTTTATGTGACATGACAGTAAAAGCCCAAGCCTGACTACCCATCCACCTCTGCCTACTCCAACATAGCTCACCTCCTGAAGAGAAACTGACCTGGCCGGGAATATGCCTCATTCTGGGAGCAGGGAACAACTACCTGAGATATAGCTGTTGATCCTGGGAGGAGAGCACTGGAGTTCATGAGCCCCTCTGCTTCAATGCCATACTTCCAGGATACCCCTTCTATCCAAAACCAAGCATGTGTTTTGTTCCCTAAAGGATGGGCCTAACCACATGGCTCTGACCCTGCCTGGTGCCCTATCAGACTGTGCTAGAGGAGAGCCAAAGACAGAGGAAGGAATGGGAGCCCCTCTTGCCAGTAGCTGAATTTAACAAATTGACTCTAAGTGGTGGCCCAGTATTTAGGGATCAGAGAAAATGCCTCCGCACAGCCTACTGACTAGACATTCCACCCACCAAGGGCTGCCACAGTTAACCAGAGGCAACACCCTTGCATGACCAGCTGGTAGTTGGTAACCCAAGGGCCTTCCCCCATACCATCCATCCTCACTGCCTGCTGCTTAGCCCAAACAGCTGTGGCTTTGCCAGGGAGCCACTTGTCCTCAGTGCTTTTGAGGGTATAGTGCTAACTTGGAGCATTACTGACAATGTGTTTACCAAGTCTCCCAGAAACCAGCTAGCTCCCCAGTATCAAGAGCAACTGCCAGGCCCCCAAAAGCCAGGATAGCAAACTCCAGGAGTTAATGGCCACCAAAGCTACACTTCAAGGTCAGGTGTCTAGTCAGGAAAAAGACATGATTGATGTTGTCCAGCTAGTGAAAGACAGGCCCAGTTTTCTGTTTCTCTGCTTTTTAGTGCTGAGTGCTCAGATTGTACAAGAACATCATTAAGCCTAGATGGGTCCCAAAAATACAGCTAAGTGGGAGGATTGAGGCCTAGAGTCACATAACACAGTAGGTCAGCTCTGGGTCCCAGTAAACTCTGTTAATTTCAAAACAGCCAGAAGAGCAGAGTTGGAATGTTCCTGAACAGAGAGAAACACTTGAGTATCTGAAGTACTGGCACTTACATTACCCTGACTTAGTCACCACACATGGGGTACATGTATCAGAGTAGCACACTGAACCCCACAAGTACAGATGAGCATTGCATCAGTCTAACGTGTTTAGAGAGCTAATGGTGACTCACATACTCTTCTAGTAGTTCTCACAGCCTGGACACCCATTGGTCAGTGTGACTTCCTGCCCCAGCCCCACACATGGCCACCTCAGGGTACACCCTGAACAGTGTCCCAGTAGATGCCAGCCTACTGCTAGGCACCATGTTCAGGTGCACTGCACAGACACGTCCTCACTGAGGCTTGTCCCACTCCACGTCTGTCAGATAGTTGGAAACACAATAGCTCTGAAAGGTCGTATACAACTTATCCACCATGATGCCATTTGCAGGTGGAAGAGCTCAAATTTGAATAAATCCTTAGCAACTTCTGAGCCCTGCTCTGTCATCTAAAACAACCCAGCAGAGTATCTATCAGAAATGGCCCCTGAGTCTCAGGTACTTCCAGGAGTTTCCCAAGGACCCAGGACAAGCTTTGAATCCTGGCTGTAACAAATGACAGGCTGCTGTCCTTCCATCATAAACAGTTGCCAGTGGGCCCAACTCTAAAGCCACAGCCTCACTGACATCTAGAGACTGGTATAGCTCCAGGCAACAGACAACTGAGCTGTGTGGGCCCCAGTCAGGCAAAAGCCTGATGGGCTCCCCAAACAGCAGCAGAGTAGACCCCAGACATCCACATTCTCCTCTGATGCTGGGGTGGGTTAGCTGCCCATCAGGCATGTCCACTCTGTCCAGCGAGGGCAACCTTATACTTCCCACCTGGGTTTGAAAGAGACCCATGTATATCCCCAGTTTGGACAGCTCAGCTTCTCATAGGGGCTTCAGCCTGGACTCCCCGGCATCAACAATGCAGGTTGTTCCTCTTGGTTAGGTAGGCTTGAGACCTGACCCAAGAGGTCCCTTCACCATCTGGACCCTCTGTCTTCTGTCTCCTTGCTGTCTCTCACCCTGGATCTACTCACCTTGACTTGGGTATCCAACAACTCTCTGTACTTCCCTGCCTTTTTTAGGCAACAGGTTTGTGCTGAGGCCCTACTGTGCACAGACATCAGAGATATCAAGTTACAAAGCAGGAATCTCACAGATTAACAGAGGCAGGCAAGGCCTATCAAATACCACAGAGACATGTACAGTTGTAACTACAGTGAGAGTACCACGCAAGGGCTCCACTGGCCAGCACAGACCCACTACAGAAGACTTTTCCTAGTGACAATAGTGAAGGAATGAGCACTGCAAACCAGGGGTCCCTGAGGAAGGGGCCTTTGAGTAGCACATGAGTCTACCTGGGCCCAGCCCTCTGTCTTGCTGGGAATGAGTAGAATCCTTTTCCCCATCTCCCTAAGGCCTTCCTACAAATCCTACAAGTACAGACTTGGGAGTCATCTGTCTTTGAGAAACAGTCTCCATGCCCAGAAATGGCTTTAGAACCTCCAGGTCCAGCACAGACAGGGGGAGAGGTGAGGGAGGAGGCAGCAAAGAGAAATGGTGCCCTGAGGGGTCAACTGCTGTGCTGTGCCAACAGCACCTCCTCCCATGCCACACAGCACTGTGCATATCTCAAGCAGCTCTTTAATAAGGACTCATATTGGGAGTCTGGAGATACCTCAAACTGAGGGAGCACCCACACTGAATCCCAGATGACCCAAGGAACCAGCCAGAGACAGTGAGAGTGAAGGGCTTTGTGTTCCCTGTCAGCTTTTGCCTCTCCAAGCTGAACCCAAGGAGACTCAAGAAGCCTACGTCAGCACCTCAGTTTGTTTGCCCACTGCCCTTTCTAGTATCTCATTTTTTTATTTTTTTAAATCAGTCCCACTATGTTGACCAGACTGACCTTGAACTCCTGGGCTCAAAAGATTCTCCTGCCTCAGCCTCTGAGTACTGGGACTACCAGCCCTTGCCATGGTATCAGACTCTACTACACTTTAAAGAAAGTGCTTTGGAGTGGCCAGTGTCTTAGTGGAGAGTTAGGCACCATGTATTTCTGTATCCAGGGACCAGGTACCATGTCACCTATGTGGCACAACTAACCTAACAGGCTCCCTAGTGAGAAAATAACAAGGTTGGAAACAGCATTTTCCCTGAACTTTTGTGGTTTTGAATTGTAGGAAACCACATGAGAAGGAGACAATAGTCCTGTTTTAGATCCAAATGCAGAACCAGGAGGAAGGCTTTAGAGATTGTCTAGATTACCCTGTGCCCCTTCATGATGACCCATGTGATCATGTGCACACACAAGCATAAGCAGATGGCCACACACACAGTCACACCCAACTGTACACACTCAGACACTGAGGAATTCTGTTCTTGAGACGACAGGTCTTGCCATATATCCCAGACTAGCCTGGAACTGGCACTCCTCCTACCTCAGTCTTCCAAGTGCTGGGATGACAGGCATATGACACCCACCCAGCTTCTACATGAGATCCTGATGAAAAATTGTCCCCTCAGATATGACTCTGTGACCTACCCTGAGCTCCTTAGCCCCTTGCACTTCTGATGTCCAGATGAGCTAGGTTTCACAGGTTCTTGGGGAGCCTCTTTGAGGAGGAAAGCAGAAGAGGGTTTATTTGAAATGATATCAGAGTGAAGGTCAGCCTGCCCTTATAACTAGCCATTTTAGTCAAGGTGGGCTGTGTGCTGCAGCCAGCATTGGCCTGACAAGAAAAAAGAAGGGGCTGGCTTCTGTGTTTTCAATGTCTACAACCTCTGTGACCTCCCTCCCCAGGTGCTCCTCTTCCCTGTGCCCTCTCTTTGAGCACCCCACCTTGACTTTCGCATACCCTGACCCTCATTGAAGCCTGGTTGCCCAGTCCAGGCAACCTTCAAAGGCAGACACTCCGAGAAGAAGGCACTGTCTTTTCTCCAGTTTTCTCTGTTGCACTGTATTTTTTTTTTAATCAGTGGCAAAATATACCTATCATGAAGTGTACCATTATGGCCATTCTTGGTACTTCATCCCATGGCATTTAGGCATGCTCCTGGCGTGTTCCCATTGTCCTCTGCAGCATTACTCTGAGCCCTGTTCTTGCAGTTTGTCTCTGAAAACATGACCTTGCACCCACCATGAGCCATTCCTTGTGTTTCTGTTCCAGCTGATGCACACCCACTTGGCCACATTTCCTTCTCTGGGTTCCCAAGGTGGGGGTTGTCAGCTCACCCCTGACCATCACCAGGGGGCTAAGAGAAGTGTCAGGACACCTCCAGCATCCAGGATTTTCCCAGAACTTGAGCCAGCCCCTCCATGTCACCCTCTATAAGGTTAGAATTCTGCCTAGTTTACTCTGGTTTGCTTCCAATCCTCCAAGACCACACACCTGCCCTCCTCTGTCTGCTGTAAGGAAGGTGGGTCCCAGGTAAAACTGATAGGTAGTTTTGTCCTTTTGTCTCCTGAGCTTTCTGACCAACCAGAGCTTATCAACGACCCACATCTTCCCTTTCCAACAGGATGGAACTTTCTCTGTCTCTGGCCATATTAAATTGCATGAGTGAGGGGCTGGGGCTACAGCTCAGTCAGTAGAGTGCTTGCCTAGCATGTACAAAGTCTGGGTTCCATCCTAACCACCACATAAACCAGGCCTGGCACATGCCTATTTTCCATGTACTTGGGAGGTGGAGGCAAGAGAATCAGTTCACAGTTATCCTTGGCTACAGAGCAGGGTTTGAGGCCAGCCTTGATGACACGAGACCCTGTCTAAAAAAAAAAAAAAAAAAAAAAGTTGCATTAGTGAACAATTATTTTCTTAGATCTCCTGATCCTGGCTCATTCTGGGGGCAGCGTGGGGATGTCCTGTCTGCACAGTGGGCTGGCAGTCTAGATACAAGCTGGATACCAGCCCACTCCAGGCATAACCCTGCTCCCTTCACTCTCGTCGATGCTCAGTGTCCATCGCTGCTCTGTGTCCCTCTCTTCACGTCACCTTCGCCGTTCCATTGTTAAAGGCTTTCTATGATCTGTCGCTGTGTTTTCCCTCTAGTCAAGAGTGGCAGGAAAGGACGCCGGCGAGTGTTCAGCCTGTCGGAGGCCGACAGTCACGGCGGCCACTGGGTTTAGTGCTTCGACCAGCAGCTGCCACGGCAACTCGTGCACAATCAAATCAGGCAGGTCAACTCCAGGATCCCCTATGGGCCCACAACATCCCTGCCACATGCAACAGGGTCAGCATGAGCAAGGCAGGCAAGCTGGGCCCAAACTCAGGGCACTAGGCCGTGAGAGAGTCATCCCTATCTCAGTTTCTCAGCTTCCCCGAAGCTACCTCTTGCTCTTTCTGACCTCCTCTCTCTGAAGGCCACATCCCATAGCCCTCTGCCCCAGATCAGTCCTTCCTGTGCAACCCAGAGCACTGTCATTGTCCCTGGAGTCCTGTCCAGCATCAGGCTCAGTGTGGCCTCCCAGAGTCAGCCCTGAGCTGGAGGCCCTGTCCCATGTGTCCACACAGGTCCCTACGGTTCAGCCCACCATTGGCTGGAGAGCTGAAAGCTTATAAAAAGCAACCTAGTTTCCTTCTTTCCTTTGCCTTGGCCAAAGCTAAGCAGCACATGCAGTCACCATCCATGGCCCAATGTCACCTCTGTGATAGACATCATCATTCACCCTTCCCATGCAGTACTCATGCTAAATGTCACCAGGAGAGGTGAGCCTGCCACCACTGCCACCCCTCCTGGGACATTTCTCCCATGGCTGCGGACATGTCCATGCTTTGGCAGTGTGCTTGTGAGCAGGAGTCCTTTGCCTTCTTTTCCGTTTGCCAGCGGGTCCTCTGAGCTTTGCCCCAGCTTTCTACGCAGAGCCCTTCCATCTTCCCACAGCACTGCCTGCCTTGCCAGCACACGCACAACCAATCCATATCATTTCTAGAAGCCAGCACTTGAGCTAGTGTTACAAAGCTGAAGATTCACTTCTGAAGGCCAGCCAGGACACTTCAAAGTGTCCTCACAGGCAAGAGGCCACAGGCCTGTCCAGCCCTCACAGAAGCACAGGTGCCATTCCAGCCTTGACCCTGGCTCCCCACCCATGGCCTGGAAGTTAGCCTTCTCCAAAGCCCTCATTTCCTGGACCTAGTCACTGTCCTTCAGGCCCAAAACCCAACAGACCAAAGATGCCAAGCGCCCAACAAATAAAATGACCTTTACAGCTCAGGCCTTGAGTGCAGCCTTGCGAATGACTTTTCCTAGAGAAACCTGTACACTTCTCTTTTTTCCCCCCTTTCATTGAACTAATTTATGGCCCACATTCAGGAAGTCATTCTTAGCTTGGGGGAGGGGCAAGAGAGCATAATTTTTTTTTCCTATTAAAAGTATTCTTCAAAGGGGAAAAATATGGCCCTTTTAACAAAAAAGTTGTTCTTTTCCTAAAGGAAGCAATTTTGTGCATGTGATATTGTTTGTTGATTTGTGTTTTTGATGGATTTGACTACAATCTTCCTGCCTCCCTGATTATTCTCATAAGCAAAAGCCCCCCTAGAGAGCCAGGAAAGAAGGGAGAGCCCAGGAAGACAGCGCTACCTCCCATCCCTCCCCAGATGGCAGGACAGCCACTGGCAGAGTTAATCACTTCCAAGCTGCCTCATGTGTGGGAGTTCCCAGATGGGCTCAGCCTGTTTGAAGCTTGCATGGAGGTCACTGGGCTGCTGAGCGCTGCTTGGAGACGCCACCGTCAGCTTGGCCAACAGCAGGCCAGGTGGCTTGCACAAGGTCACACCAGGTCACAATGCATCAAGTTAATTCAAAGCCTGAGAAACCAGCATGGACGAGTGCCATGACACAGAACTTCTGGGCTCAGCTCACACCTGCGTTGCCTTTTACATCATTGACACCCATGGTCCCTTAACCATGGACCTGGCCCAGAGCGGTTTTCTATAGACCTCCTCTTGCTTCCTTGCTCTCTCTTTTTTTCTCTTTGTCTTTTTTTTCTTTTTTAAGAGAGGCCTAGCTGGGGCATTAGTTCAGATAAAACACTCAACTGGCATCATGTCTGAGACCTGAGGTTCCATCCCCAATAATGTAAAAAATAATAAAAATAAAGGCTTCAAGAAGCTATTGGGCCCTTCCAGAACTCACAGCCCAGACTCTGGCGGGAAGAAGGGAAGTGTTCACTGGGAGTCGGAGTGAGGGTGCACTTTCCTTTCTCCTGGGGCGCTCCTCCACGCGCCAACCCATTCTTTATGTTGCCTGGTTTTATTTTGCTCTTTGTTCTTCCATTCTTTTGCTGTATGTCAATTCCCTTTTCTATTTTATTTTGGCTTAAATAAGAAAACAAATGATCTCAACTGGAATCGCATTGAAACAAAACAACCTCCCTTCCACCCAGGGGCCTGAGTACCCTCACACAGCTCTACAGCTGAGTAGTTGACACCTTCTTCCCAGAGCTGGTTGACCACAAAATCCATACTAGTAAGAACTTGCAGCCCAAGCAGGATGCCAACACTTTCTCTCAAGGTCTCCGATGCTCAGCCTCTACGGTCCTGGGGGCTAATGCCCTGAGCTCCATGTATTCCCCGCCAACTCACCACTGGAAAGCAAATGGTCATCATATACCTGCCCACAGTCTAATAGAGGATTTTTAAAAGCACTGAAAACTTCCATTCTGAAAATACTCCATTGGGTGGAGGCTGGTGGATAATCTTCTTAGCCCTGGTGGGAAGCTTAGAGGAGTAGCCACCCAGGCAAGCGCATCCTCTTGGTAGGTGCTAACTCAGTGCTTGGAGAGGCAGAAGCAAACCATAGTCCAATGTTTCAGAAACTAGCAAGTTGTACTAATTTTTCTTTTCACTATTGCACCGGGTTCCATGGCAAATCTCTGAATGGAGCCTCTGTGATGGCCTGGAATTGCAGGTATACCCCAGCCCATTTACTTTCCAGTTATGTATCTATCAGCAGGCAGCCTGTCCAGGCTCACCTGCACACAAAGCCTGCCCAGGCCAGGTCCTACCTTCAGAATCCACATGTTGCTTTTTCACAAGGTTTTTCCCTGCCATCACAAGTCAGGGGTGCCCTGACCCTGACTCACGCTCCCCAGGCCTTAGTAACACCAGACTTAGCAGTTTCTGAGTCCCCAAAGGTTGTAGGTAGAACCAGACCATGCCCCTAATCCAGCAGTCTACTCAAGCTTCCCCACCTCAGTTCAGGACAGGAGTGGCAGGTACCAGCTGAGCACAGTGTCACCAGAGCTAAAAATGTCCCTCATTTTTCTTTCCCACCCAGATGTCCCCACAGCTCCGGAACAGCCTCGGCCTCACCTTCCTGATCAGGTGGTGATTGTGAATGAAACTGATGCCAACTCCAAGCCCAGCAAGAACTTGGCCAGGGGCACTGAAGTGGAGACCGTGCACCTGTCCCCCAGCCTACTCCCTGCCCAGCAGCCCACCATCTCCCTCCTCTATGAGGACACTGCTGACACGCTGAGTGTCGAATCTCTGACCATCGTACCCCCGGTTGACCCCCACAGCCTTCGCACCCTCGCTGGCATCCCCCAACCTGCCACACCAACCACAGTAGGCACAGAGACCCCAGATAATGAGTCTTCAGACGCAGACCCTCCAGTACCCACTGAACACTGAGCAAGCACCAGGGGTTTCCCTGTGTCTGTGGCCCGCTGGTAGGGACCCAGTGCAGTTGACAGCAAGACACATCAAGAGCACCCACGGTGACCCTGGAAACTCCTTGCCACCTGTCCCTGCAAGACAGCTATGAGCCATCCAAGTTCCTCTTATGCGCTAACCTTTCTCAGAGCAAGCTGGGATCCCTCGAGACAGCTTACTGTGTACAAAGAAGAGCATGGACCGTCTTGGGGAACCGGGCCCCTGTCTCTAAGCCCAGCAGCCCCACATGGCAGGACCCACCGGCACCCCCATTCAGGCAGCTACCCTGTCTCCACTCCCAGCGTGCACAGGTGTGGAGAAGGTGACTTTGGGTAGAAATCTGTAGGGAAGCAAACCTAGATAAACATCTCTTTGGGCTATTTATTTCTGGTTTTGGCAACAGATTGAAAGATTTATTTAAAAATCATCTGTTTAAAGCCGGGCATGGTGATCCATGCCTTTAATCCCAGCACTAGGGAGGCAGAGGCAGGTGGATCTCTGTGAGATCAAGGCCAGCCTGGTCTACGTAGTGAGTTCCAGGCCAGGTGGAGCTACAGGGAGACCCTGTCTCAAAAAAATGTGACTATTTTGGGGGGCGGAGAGCCAAAAAAAAAAAAATCCAACCATAAGGTTTGGTGTCATGTTAAAAATATGTGAGCTACTCAGATTTATTCCCCTTTGAACTATTTTGTTTGAAGGTTATGGGTGTCACTTTTTTTCTAAATGATTCTTCTGTTACTAACTCTGCAAGCTTGTGGAATGATAAATGTGTCTTCCTCAAACATTTAGATTATTTTTGAGAAAAAGATGAGATCCATATGCTCTCAGGTCCCACAGAACAAGACGGTCAGAAGCTTCTGTGCCATGAAGCAACCTAGGTGACATCTTTTTTGCCCCCTGTTCAGAACACGTTCCTTACCTGTCTCTGATGCCAGGCAGGCACAACTTCCAACAGACACAGTACCATCTCTCTGCATCTGAGAAAGAGCCATTTAGGACCATGGAGGCCCCAGTCCCAGAGGCTGTGACAGGAATCAAAGGACTCAAGGCATAGGAAGCCATCCTCAGAAGTCACCTGCTGCCAACTGTGCATACAGATGCCCAGCCAGGAGCCCGGCAGCAAGGCAGGTGGTCTAAGAGTTCCTGAGTCTGTCCCTCCCTCTCCACTACTGCCATCACCACAACACCTCTCAATGTGAAACCCCACTTCTCTTCCCAGTCAGGCTGGGCATGTGCCAGTGAGAAGCCAAGTGTGTCCTCTCAACTCCCAGCCTTCCTCTGCCCTCGGAAAACCACTCACAGCTCCATGTCAAGGCCGCCTGTGGCTTTCCTGCAGGTGTGGTCACAGATGGCATCAGTGTCCACCAAAGGCTGGCTATAATGTTAACCTTGGGAGGCATGCCAACATTTTTTTATCTGCCCATCAGAGGTCCTTCCCACCTCTGTCCAGCCAGCTTCCCTGCAGACCACAGTGCTTAGCTTCCCAATGGTATCTAATGGTCCCCCAGGAGGGGAATATTACCTATGTAGCCAGGCCTTTCTGGTTCTTAAAATCCCTCCAGTAGGCATACCCGCCCAACTGTCACCATCACCGCTACAAGGTCATTTTTGCCATAGAGAAGGCCAAGGCAGAAGCCCCAAATGCCCTGGCAAGGAAAGATGAGCCAGGAGGCTCAGTAGAGCCCCAGAAAAGGGAGGGAGAATAGGGTAAGAGAAGGGGAGTGATGGCCACTGGGAAGAGGGCCTCCTGGGCTCCTATAGTCAAGCCCTGGGTATTGCTTGGTCAATTACAGGGAGGGCAGATCTAGAAAAGCCTATAGCTGGACAATGGCCTTTGACCTGGGATCCCAGATAAACCTTTAAAACCGTTAGCCCCACCCCCAAGTCCCTGCAGAGTGCTAGCTCCATGGTTACCCTTCCCTCTGTGAACCCCAAACCTCAGCTTTAACTATCACAGTGGCACATGCACATCCCTTTTGCATTTGGAGGCTTGGAAGGCTTAGGGCACTTCTCTCAGGTCACACTGGGCATGGTAAGGTCCCCAGATGGCAGAGGTGGCAGCAGAACCAGAACAGCAAGGGATTCCTGGAGCAGACTCCCCTCTCCACCACCCTGCCCGGCCTGGCCACCCAAACACTTGCATTGCCAGGGTCTAAGTGACAGCGGCCCTCCTAAGGACATCCGGGCTTTCTCTGTCCTCTGAAATGCACTATTGTAAATAAGGCATGGGTAAATTGTACTGATCTTCCTTAGGTGATACAGTAAACATATTGCTCCTTTGAGCAAAAGCTGTGAATGACTGTCACAGAGGGGAGCAAGGCTGGGAAGCTCAGCGCTTCTCTCTGGCGGAGGGAAATACCTACTATAAGGCAGCAGGACTTACACACTTGGGGACTGAATCTGAGAGTAGAAAGGAAAGCTGCAACTTCCTTGTAAATTGAAACTTGGCAATAAAAGGAAGAAACACCTACCAGGAATGTGGCCTGCTGCTCAGCACTGTGGTGGAGGTAGTGTTCTGGCCAAGGGCAAGGTTCTCAGTGGCTGTTCTCCTGTCACCACTGCTTGGGTGGGATGCAGGGACTGGGGCCCTCACTGCCATCTCCAACTCTGCCCCTCACCCCAAGGTGTGCAGGAACTTGGTGGACAGGTGATGCTCTAAGGCTGTGGCAGCTCCTGGGTGCAGCCCATCCATACCAGGGTATGTGAACCTGGGCCTATCCCTCCTCCCTCACCTGGTGGGCATACAGCTCCTCCAAGCCCTGTGCTTTGCACATGTGGAACAGACCTGTGCACCCTGCCTGTCAGGACAGAGACAGGAAGCTACTGCATTATGGCTACATGGACCAGGAGGTCATGGAGGGCCCCCACCCAGGATAGTCAGGTGACACATGGGTGGTCACCTTCCTGCACATGCTGACATGTACCAACATGAAATCCCTGGACGTGTGATCACAGGTCTTCCATGACTTCTGATGCTCTGGCTTGAACGTGGCTCAGAAATTCCTGGGACCCTCAGGACCTTGAGAGAGAGCCCAAAAGAAGAAGCTAGACACACCTCACAGAGTCTGCAGAAGAAAGGAGGTCCAGCCCCATGTGGGCAACCAACAAGGCCCACTTCCTCTTCTGGCCTAAGGTTGTCTTAGTTCGTTGGAAATCCGCCTTGAGTCCTGCACCTAGGAATGCTCTGGGGACCTTTGGGTGGGGTTGGAGCCCACTCTCCACTGGGGCATAGGCCAAGACCCACCTGTGGCCCTCCTTGACTGAAGCATTCACATATCTAAATGGCTTCAGTCTAGAAAGGAACTTGCTAGAAGGATGCATGGGGTGGAGGTTGAAGGTTGCCTTGGGGGACAGGATTTGTGGCAGCTCAGCTATCTCCCTGCCCACCCCAGGTCTCTAATCCAAGAGCCAGGCCTTCTCGGTAGAGAGACCCAGGTTTTGAGGGGGCAGCGCTTGCCCCATACCATCCCCTACACACACATGAGGAAACAGGTGCCCAGACCTATGTGCTGTCCATCCTGATCTGAAACCCATGTGGCAGAGACACACATCCCCAGACTGGGACAGGAAAGAGAGGAAGTAGCACCTGACAGACGTGGATCAGTGTTGGAATTATCAGGAACTCAAATCTAAAACTACAAGCACATACCCCCAGACCTAGTAAGTGACACCCCTGCAGTGCCCAGCTGAGAGCCCTTATCCCTGTCTGGGCTCACAGGAGATATCAGTCATGGGGCATTGCCATGGCTATGTCTAGGGTGCTGACCCCCACAGCAACCCTGCTTTGGGGTGGGGATGGCATTCATATGTTTTGATAGCTTCAATCTAGAAAAGGAACTTACTGGAAAGATGCTCAGGGGAAAAGTGACCTTGAGATAGATAGAGCCAGGAGACTCCTAGTCAGCCACAGTGGCTTACTTTTAGTGAATGTACGTGTGTGTGCATGAATGTAGGTGTGTGCATATAGAGCTAGTGTCATTCTTCAGTCACTCACCATCTTGATATTTTTGAGGCAGGGTCTCCCACTTTGCCTGGAGCTTGCTGATTCAGCTAGGCTGACCAGGGAGCCTTAGGAAATATGCTGGTCTCTAGTCCTCCTGTTCTGGGATTACAAATGTACCTGGCCAGGCCTGTATTTTTTTTTTATATATGGGCTCTGGAGATGGAAGTCAGGAGGTCCTCATAACTCCAAGGCAACTCACTTAACAGGCCTGGAGCTTGCTGATTCAGCTAGGCTGACCAGGGAGCCTTAGGAAATATGCTGGTCTCTAGTCCTCCTGTTCTGGGATTACAAATGTACCTGGCCAGGCCTGTATTTTTTTTTATATATGGGCTCTGGAGATGGAAGTCAGGAGGTCCTCATAACTCCAAGGCAAGTCACTTAACAGACAGCTCTCTCTGAAGCCTGGAGGATTTCCATTTTCCTTCCTTTCCATCTCTTCTGTGGTAAGTGGAATCTGTAGCAAGTGTTCCTGGTATGCCACTCGCCAGCTTGTGGCCTGGACCAGGTCCCCTCTGATCTTGGTCTTGTCTATGTAGCAAGGATGCCCCTCAGCCTGCTGGCCTCAGTGGTTGGACTGGGGAGGCTCTTGGTCTGACATCTTTGTGGCTTTATGTTCAAGTTCTGTCCCCAGCACAGTGCCATGCGGGGTGGGAGGGTGTGAAGGTAGTGCCTTTAAGAAGAGAGACCTCATGGTAGGGTTTTAAGTCATTAGCGATGGGCCTTTGAAGGGGCTAGTGGGACCCCCGCTCTTTCCTGTTCCTCTCTCCTTCATTCTAGCTATGAGGTGACTAGCTTTGCTGTGCCGTATTCCCACCATAATGAACCACCACAGGCCCAAAGCAAGGGAGCCAGTGGATCATACCTAAAGCTTCTGAAACCTATAAGCCAAAATAAACCTGGTATTTTTTTATTTCTGTGTATGCAGGTGAAATGTGTGTGCAGGTATGCATGTATGTCTGTGTTCACATATATGAAGGCCAGAGGTCAACCTTAGGTGTCATTCCTCAGGCACTGCTCTTTTTTTTTTTTAATATGTATGAATGTTTTGCCTGCACATATGTAAGCACACTGTGTGCATGCAGTACCTTGCAAAAGCCTGAAGAGTGTGTCAGATCCCTTGGAACCAGAATTAGGGATGGTTTTTAGCTGCCATGTATAGCTGGGAATCGAACTTGGGTCCTCTGGAAGAACAGCAAATGTTCTTAACCCCTGAGCCATCTCTCTACCTCCCCCCTTTTTTTAGACAGAGTCTTCCTGTAGCCCCAGCTGGCCCGGAACTCACTTTGTAGACCCACGTTGGCCTTAATCTCACAGAGATCCAACTGCCTCTGCCTCCAAGTGATTAAAGGCAAGCCATGCACCACCATGTCCAGCTTCCATCTTATCTTTTGAGACAGAAACTCTCACATGCCTGGAACTCACCAAGTAGGGTAGGCTGGCTGGCCAGTGAGCCCCAGGGATCTCCCTGTGTTCAATTCCCCAGCACCACCAGGCCTGGCTTCCCCTCATGGACGTTGGAGATTGAACTCAGGTCCTCATGCTTGCAAGGTAAGCACTTTACCAACCAAGCATCTCCCCAGCTCTTTCCAGATTGATTACCCCTGGAATTTATCACAATGGAAAGCTGACAAATCCCAACCAGGGTAAAACCCCAGTACTCTCCAGTGGCTGGGGCAGTGGCCTGGCCAGCCACTTTCCCTCTTCTAGTTTTCCAGTTCCTGCCATGTCCTTGCCCCAACGCTGGAAGTGCTCCCTGTGTATCAGCTGCCGTCACTGTCTCCTTGGAGCCTAGTGAGGGTCCCTCCCCAGAAAAACAAGGGACATGAGGCCTGGCAAAGTCTGTCCTGGTATGCCCTGCTCACAGCAGGCAGGAGGGACAGGTAGGGGCAGGTGGCAGCATCCCACCTGCCTGCCCATGAGCTAGAGTCCCTCACTGGAGGGGAAGACCACATCCCATCCCAAACAGCCAGCTGAGGAAACCCCCTTCTGCTCCCATCTGCTTCTTTGTGGCTCTTCAGGGTGGTGGGAAAGACCCCTCTAGGTCTAAAATGCTTCTTTCCAAAGGAAAGTCAGTTCCACTTCACTAGACACAGGAGGGAGTTTCCCAGGAATTCACTCGGGGGTGTGATGGCCAATGGGAGGCTCCAGTACTCTCCCCATAGGCCGCAGGGCCCCAGGCTCACCCTGCTCATGGCTTCATCACTTAGACTGCCATGGTGCCCACCCACAGCTAGAACCCACAACCATCAGGGCCGTGCCCCTCCTCTAAGGCCCCACACCCCAGCCTCACTTCCTGACAGCAGTTGTACCCACCCAGACACACACCTGCCTAACACTTCATCCTAGACGCAGTGTATCAAAGAGGCAGGTTGCAACTAGAATAGCAGACTTTGGGCCACTTTTGTCTCGGGCTGTGCCAACAGCTCATCCGCAGAGTGCCTTCAAATGACAGGAGTTCATTCTCTCATGACTGTAGAGATCACAAATGCAAGCTGAAGGTCAGCATGCCTGGCCCCTTCTAGAGGCTCATTGAAACCCCGTTCCATGTCTCTCCCAATTTCTCATGGCTCTGCAAGCCTTGGCATCCTAGTGTGTGAGTCACAAGGCTCTGCCTCCCTGGTCACATGACCCAGCCCTGTTCTCTGAGTCTCCACCCCTCATTACCCTCACCCTTCTCTAAAGACACCAGTTATGGGACAAGGGCCCACTCTGATCTAGGATGACCTCATAAGATCCCCCCCACCCCCATCACTGACATCTGCAAAGACCAAATAGGGCCATAGTGCCAGAGATTAAGACACAGACATGCCTTCCTGAGACAGTCATCATTTGATGTGTTGACTGACCAGAAGTGAACAACACCATACAAACAAGAACAATAATGCAGGCGCTGACAGCTCGCTTGGGCAGTTTGGATACTATTATTTGTGCTTGGTTTTTGTTTAGTCCCTTTTTCAGTTGGGTTTGGTTTTGGTTCATTTGGTTGATTTTTTTTTTTTTAATTTTGAGACAGGGTTTCATGTTTCACTATGTGGCTGAAGGTGACTTTGAATTTCTGACCTTCCTGTCTCCATCTCCTGAGAAGTGCCAGGATTACAGGCATGCACCACCACTCAGGCTCATGCAGTGCTGGGGATCAGACTCAAGGCTTTCTGCATGCTAGGCAAGCACTCTAACAACTGAGCCACATCCCAGCCCCCTCGTCTGTGTGTGTGTGTGTGTGTGTGTGTGTGTGTGTGTGTGTGTACATATATGGAAACCAGGGGAGAGCCTCAGGTGTTGCTCCTCGGAGACTGTCCACCTTGTTTTTTGAGAGTGACTCTCACTGTCCTGAAGTTCACCAAGTAGGCTAGGCTAGCTGGCCAGTGAGCTCCAGGGATCCTGTCTCCACCTCCTTAGCAGTGATTAGAGGTGTGTAACACCATTTTTTTTTTACTTGTGTTCTGGGGATCTAACTTAGACCCTC
Source organism: Nannospalax galili (assembly GCF_000622305.1). Classification (NCBI taxonomy): domain Eukaryota; kingdom Metazoa; phylum Chordata; class Mammalia; order Rodentia; family Spalacidae; genus Nannospalax; species Nannospalax galili. The sequence goes on along the minus strand of NW_008335297.1, from coordinate 4,650,518 downwards.
ACCCTGCCAAGGCATGCCCTTTCCCAACTGAGCTATCTCCCCATCTCTCCACCCTTTTTTTGAGAGTCTATCTAGCGCAGGCTGACTCTGAACTCAAGATCTTCCTCCCTCCTCCCAAGTGCTGGGATTACAGATGTTTACCATCCGTTCCACACACCCCCAACCTATACAATTAAGTTTTTTGAGGGAGGTCTTTTTTGAAACAGGGTCTCCCTGTAGCCCCAGCTGGCCTGGAACTCACTATATAGACCAAGCTGACCTTGAACTCACAGAGATCCACCCATCCCTGCCTCCTGAGTACTGGGACTAAAGGAGGGTGCCACCACACCCGACTATATTTAAGTTTTAACCAGGTTCCATGCCTTGTCCCAAACTCTGGCCCGGGCTTGCCCTATCACAAGCACCTCACCATGTCTTTCTCTTGGATGGATCAGAAGGGATGATACAAGAAAAGAACCAGGCTGCAGTAGGAACTCAATTAGATCCATGTCCTTGTGGTCCTAAAAGTCACATCAGAACTACCAGGTATGAGGCAGCAAGGCCAGCTCCACAGATCAATCTCAAGTTGCAGTGATGTGAACTGTGTATTTCTCTCCCCCAACCCCACCAGGCTGTAGGTGACAAACTCAAAAGACAAAATCTCCCAGAGACTGGGCACAGGTCCTGGCATGTGTCACGTCTGGATACCTAGACAATAGATTGACACAGCCATTCTTGGACTGAGTACCACATTCTGAGGCTGAATTCTATTGATGTGTCTTAATGCCCATGGCCCAGCCTTTGGCCTCAACTGCCTAAGGTTTATTCAGGCCTTCCCTGCTCAGCAAACAACTGCTGGAAGAATTGCCAGAGTCTGCTTGCCAGGGTGAGTTAGAAGGCTTTCCTTGACTACCCTTACTGTCCCCCACTCATCCCCATTTGGATGGCAGTACCAGCTCTGGAGCAGTCAGTACAGCTCTGTCCCCTTGCTGAAGATCCTGTCCCTGTGGCCCTAAGCACGTGATTAAACCTCTCAGAGCTCAGTTTCCTCATCTGAGGGATGGGCTCCTCCATGGTCAGTCCTTGTTTGTTCATGTGAAGTTAGGGCAAGATAGTACCCAGCCCAGCACCTGGGGTCTAGCCCAGCTAACACCAGCTACAGTCACAGAGCGCTTCAAAGAATTCCTGCTGCCATCCAGGCCTGTAATCCCAGGAGACTGAGGCAGAGGTTCAAGGCCAGTTTGGGCAACGTAGCAAGACCCTGTCTCAAAATAAAAATAATAAAGGGATGAGAATGTAGCTCAGGGGTAGAGTGCTTACCCAGTATGCCCTAGGTTCCATCCGTAGTACCACGAAAGAGGAGGAAAAGGAGGAGGGACAGGAGGATGGAGGAAGAAAGGCAAGAAGGGGGGAGGGATTATTGCTGCTGCCCAGGCCACCTTCAGACATCAGGGACAAGTGGGGTGAGCACATTAATTCTGTGTGACCCAGGATTGAACTCTCAATCCTCCTACCTCCTGCCCTACATGGCTAGGTTCACAAGTGGCTCTAAAAGGCAGCTGTGCTGGCTTCTTTTAGCTGTGACTTGACTGGGCTACAGACTGCCCAGTTTTCTGCTGCACCATTGCTTCAGGTGCATTGTGGAAGAGTACAGGGGATTAGTGCTTGACAAATGGACAGAGCTGATGCCATAAGTGCCATTCAAGTCCTCTGGGGCCCAGGCAAAGCAAGGCACAGAATAGCAAAGTCACTCTCTGGGCTCTTGGGCCCTTTAGCTTGGACCTGAGCCAATAACTGTCACATCTGGCTGTATATGTGCTGGCCGGCCACTTGTCAGAAAAGCACTGTCTCAGATGCAGCAGGCAAGGAAAGGACCACCCACCCACCTGCCTGGGCCAAGTGGGTGCCTGAGTGAACACTTTGGATGGAAACTTGGGCTGGTGGGGCCTGGGAACATGAAGTGGATGCAGGGAGGCACCCCAGGGCCCCAAACACATCTGCCACACATGTCAAACCACCAGCTGCCAACTGGTAGGCCTTAGACCAACACAACTCCCAGCACATTCTGATTGGCATGTGTAGGTATTTATAAAACAAAGCCAAGATTCTAAAAGTGGGGCATGAACTGAGGAAGTGTCTCAGCTGGTAGAGGCAAGAGAATCATAAATTCAAAGTCACCCTTTGCTATGTGTTCCAGAGCAGCCTTGGATAGATGAGACACACCCCCACCCCCATCTCAAAAAAATACACAGTCATAACAATAATAATTAAAGTGGGACATGCCAGGCTAATGTCTGTAAAAATCAGACTGAGAAGGCAGGTGTTGTGGCGGCCACCTGTCATAGCAGCACTCAGGAGACTGAGGCAGGAGGATTATGATTTAAGGCCTGTCCTCTTTGCTTTCAGTTGCTGTGATACAGCTTGGGGAGGAAAGGGTTTATTTGGCTTACAGTTAACAGTCCATCATCAAGGGAAGCCAAGGCAGGGACTCAGTGCAGGAACCTGGAGACAAGAGCCTGGATGCAGGAGCTGAAGCACAGACCACGGAGGAACTGCTTACTGACTTGCTGCTGTGGCCTGTGCTCAGCCTGCTTTTTTTTTTTTTTAAATATGTATGAGTATATTGCCTGCATTTATGTGAGTGCACTGGTGTTGTGCAATGCCCATGGAGGTCAGAAGAGGGTGTCAGATCCCCTGGAACTGGAGTTACAAAGAGTTAATGGTTGTTAGCTACCATATGGAACTGAACCCAGATCCTCTACAAGAGCAGCCATTGCTCTTAACCGCTGAGCCATCTCTCCAGCCCCTCAGCCTGCTTTCTTATACAACCCAGGACCACCTCCCTAGGGTTGGCACCACCCACAGTGGGCTGGGTCCCTCCCACATCACTCAACAATTAAGAAAATGCCTCACAGACATGGTCACAGGCTAATCCAATGAAGAAAATACCTCAATTGAGGTTCCTTCTACCCAGATGTATCAAGTTGACAGCACAAAGCCAACCTGGGTTACATAGCAAAAGTTAAAAAAAAAAAAAAAAGTCCAGGTCCACACAGCCCCTCCAGGCCCAGACAAGGACCCAAATCTTTGAGCTCTTGATAAGTGTAGTTGTCGCTCCTCATCTAAGAAGTTTCTACTTGCAGCAGAGGGTACCATAGAGATTTACAACTGGTCAAATGCGGAGAGAGTAAGTGATCATGGGGTGCCAACCCCAATTGATACAGCTCAACCCCTACATCTAAGACTCAGGGAATACGCTGGCATGAATGTGATGAAATAGGAACACTTAGTCAATGCTGGTGGGAGTACAAGCTAGTGCAGCCATTTTGGAAATCAGTGTGGGGGTTCCTCAAAAAGCTAGAAATAGCTGCCACAAGATCCAGCCATACCACTCTTGGACATATATACAAAGGACTGTATACCCTGCTACAGAGATACCTTTACCCATGTTCATTACCACTCTATTCACAATAGCCAGGAAGTAGAGTGCAGTACTATACACCTTTAAACCAAGCACTCATGAGGCAGAGACAGGCAGATTTCTGTGAAATTGAGGTCAGCCTGGGCTACATAGATAGTTCTAAGCTAGCTGGGGCTTCAGGGAGACCCTGTGTAAAACACAGTAACACAGACACACACACACACACACACACACACACACAGAGGAAATTTAAACAACTTAGATGTCTATCAACTGGTGAGTAGATGCTGAAAATATGGTACATTTACACAATGGCATATTATTCAGCTGTTAAGAAAATGAAATTATGAAGTTTGCAGATAAATGGATAGAACTAGAAACAGTCATCCTGAGTAAAGTAACCCAAACCCAGAAAGACAAATGGCATGTGACTGTTCTCTCTCATATGTAGATGCTAGCTTTGAATCTTTAGATATGTGAGTTTCAATTAGAAAATCCATAGATATCAGGAAACTAGTAAGGGGCATGTGGGTGTGGGGGGATCTTTGAAGGGAAGGGAGGGAGATAGAAGGCAGTGATATTAAGGAGGAAAGGGGAATAATGGAACAGATTAAATAGGGTGGGGGATGGGAGGGTAAGATAGAGGAGGGAACAT
>NW_008335297.1:4628569-4646441 GCF_000622305.1 Nannospalax galili | reverse complement strand
GCTGGCCTCAAACTCACTATGTAGACCAGGCTGGCCTCCAACTCACAGAGATCCGCCTGCCTCTGCCTCCCAAATGCTGGGATTAAAGGTGTGTGCCACCATGCCTGGCATTAAAACCTTTTTGAAAATTTTTTGTGTTCTGCCTGCATGGATATAAGTACACTATGTGTGTGCAATGCCTGTGGAAACCAGAAGAGAGCATCAGATCCTCTGAAACTGGAGTTACAGATAGTTGTTAGCCGCCCTGTGGATGCTGGGAACAGAACCCAGGTCCTCTGCAAGAGCACCCAGTGCTCTTTTTTTAAAAAAAAATATTTTATTATTTTTATTTTAAGTGTATGAGTGTGTTGCCTGCATGTATGTGAGTGTACCTATGTCATGCAATGCCCTGGAGGTCAGAAGAGGGCTTCGGATTCCCCTGGAACTCGAGTTAAGGATAGTTCGCAGTTGCCATGTGGGTGCTGGGAATTGAACCTGGGTCCTCTGCAAGAGCAGTCAGTGCTCTTAACCACTGAGCCAACTCTCCAGCTCATTAAAGGCTTTTTGAAACAAGCAACAACAACAACAACAAAAACTTTGGAAAGAATGGAAACCATTCATTTTTTCTCTTTCTTTTTTCTCTTTAGACAAAGTCTCCCTGTAGTCCCAGCTGGGCTGGGATTGGCTATGCAGACCAGGCTGGCCTCCATCTCACAGAGACCTGCCTGCCTTTGGCTCCTGAATTCTAGGATTAAAGGCACACGTCACCATGCCTGGCTGGTCCATCTTTTTTGAGACAGAGTCTGGAACTAGCCAAGTAGGCCAGGCTGACTGGACAGAGAGCCTAGGGACCCTCCTATCTCTGCCTTCTCAGTACTGGAATTACAAGTATGTGCCACCATGCCTGGCTTTTTTTTTTTTTTTTTTTTATGTTTGTTTCCGGTCAAATTCAGGTCCTGCTGATTGCAACACAAATACTTGACCAACTGAACCCTTCAGTGCTAGTTCTAAATCCCTCCCAGTGTCCAGCTCCAACCTCCTCCTCTACAAATCCTCCTCAGTTTTTCCTGTCCACCCTCCACATAATGTGGCCAGGTGCTGATCTGATGTCTGAGCCAGGGAGACCCCACCATCCCTGCTGCCTGGTCCCCACTAGCCTGCATGTTTTGTGTCTCAACTAGACCTGGGAAACTGCCCCAACATAGGAGGTCAGCGTTAGATTCTTTCACAGAGGAGCAACTAAGACCCAAACCAGAGTGCCTGAGAGACTTACCCAAGGTCACACATCTACTAAGATGAAGATAAAACAGCAACGATTCCTGCTAATGACTGCTTCCTACATGCCAGCTGGGGAGTCCCCATGCCTGGCTTTCATTCCAGTCCCATCACTCTTGTGGAGCCAGCACAATAACCGGTGAAGTCAGCCCTGCACTCAGCCACCCGACCTCCCCAGCACCACACAGTGAGTCTCTGAGGCTGTTCTACACTCCCTGCCCCAATGCCAGTCTTCTCAGAGTGAGACCTAGGCAGCAGGGGGCCTCTGGAGCCCCCCCAGAGAGCTCCCAATCCCAAGGCACCCCTCAGCAGCTCACTGCTCCTGCAAGCACCACCGACCCCACCCTGGCTTTCCAGCAAATTCCCAGGAACTGCTTTGGAGCTCATCCAGTCCCATATCTCTCCTTGAGGCAGCTTATCAGACATACTTGATCCATGGCTTTCCCTGCCAATCTGCCTGATTAGACAGAGTCCTATAGGGCCCCTGCCATAGCACCTTGGGGTGCTATGCTCTCTGCTTGGTGTGGGGGGCATATACCACCAAGAGCAGATAACTACATTCCAGTCCCTCCCTGAGAGGCAAAGAGTGAGGGGCTGGCTCTCCACCCCACCCCATACACCCTGATTGAGCACTCACTGTATGCTGGACTCTGTACCAGACCCTGGAAAGGCCCTGTACACTGGTTGAGCACCCACTGTATTCCATGCTTTGTATGAGGCTCTGAGGAGGAAGGAAGCAAAAAGGCATTGATTCTGCAGCTAGCCAGGAGTGCTGAGTACAGGAGATAAAAATAAAGCTGAGGGAGGGGGACAATCAGGCCAGGGAGGGAAGGCAAGGGCTATATTTTAAATTGGAAGGTCAAGGGAGTTGATGATGAGAAGGACAGCTGAGCAAAGATTGAAGAAGGTGAAGCAAGGAGGCAGGTAGATCTCTGGACTGAGCATCTAGGCAGAGGGAAGAGGCAGTGCAAAGGGCTTGGGGCACACTAGAAACACTGTGATGGATGGTGGCCACAGAGAAGTGAGGAAGGGTGAGGCTGGTGTGTCAGCAATGCGATGGAACAAACCAGGACCCTGTAGGGCCACAGAGGGGACATGGGGTTTTCCCTGAGAGGAACAAGCGCCCTGGATAACTATGAGCAGGGGAAGGCCATGCACACCGTGGGTGTCAAAAGGCCACTCACAAAGCTGCTTACAGACCCCTCAGGCCAGGCAAGGGCAAGGCCAGGAGGCGCTGCCACAGTCCAGCTCACCTGTCTGGCCAGGCCCTGTACCATGTCCCAAGGGCTCCAACACACAGGGACACATATATACACTCTCAGGACGCACAGGCTTTGGAACCAGATAGACCTAAATCCAGCTCTTTTCTCTGCCACTCTCTATGTGACCAAGAGCAGGTGACTTCACATCTTGGAGCCTCAGATTCCCACCCTAGAAAGCAGAATTCAGACTTCCTTCCCATAGTGCTGTGTGCAGAATCTAGCTGCCAGCTTCACCCAGAGGGTGGTGGTAGGTAACCCCACAGGGACCCTGCTGCACCTCAACTGCTGCAAGAATGGGGACATGCTGGCTGCCTAGCCTCGGACCTCAGGGGATGGCCATGCACACATCACCTGGGCCTGGTAGCCACAGGCCCCACCACTCAAAAGTCCCCCTTTTGCCTTAACAGTGTGAAGATAAATGGGAGAACCTGGAAGCCGAGCCCGAATCCTCCTCCTTCCGTAGTCTACACACTTACAGCTGTCACCTCCCTCCGCCCGTGCCATCATCCCCATCTTCACCTTCACCATCAACATCATCCTGTCTATCATCTTCATCGTCATCTTCATCATCATCATCTAAATCCTCTTCATAAGCATCCTCTTATCTTCTCTACCACCCTCTCCACCATCTTGATCCTTACCTTCATCACCTTTGGTTTTTTTTTTTTTTTTCTGGTCTTTTGAAACAAGGTCTCCCTGTAGCCCCAGCTGACCTGGAACTCACTGTGTAGACCAGGCTGGCCTTGAACTCACAGAGATCCACCTGCCTCTGCATCCTGAGTGCTGGGATCAAAAGTGTGTGCCACCACACCCAGCCTCAAAGCACCAGCTTTTAAATAATTTAGTTAAACAAGGCATGGTGGCAAAAGACTTTGATCATTTGATCAGGAGGCAGAAGGAGGTAGATTTCTGTGAGTTTGAGGTCATCCTGGTCTACATAGGGAGTTCCAGGCCAGCCAGGGCTACATAATGAAAGTTAATTAACTAATTAATTAATTAAACTTAATAAACTAGTTAAATACTAGTGCTCAGCCTTGTTGAACCACAGGGGGTGGCACTGGGAAGACGAGTCTGAGGAATGGTGATGTGTCAGATCGTATCCCTTATCCTGGTGATGTAATCTCTCAGCTGCTCAACCACTTCTGCAGTGATCTCCACCATTCCTAGACCTTTCCCCTAGTTCTCTGAGGCTGAGAATGTGATGTATGAGGCTGAGACAGCTATGCTAGGACCATGAGGCAGAGATATAAAAACAAGGTTGGGGGTAGGGCAGGGCAGAATCTCAGAGGGCTGAGAGCCTGGGAGTCTCTGATTTCACAGAAAAGAAAAGGAAGCTAGTCAGGCTGGCAAAGAAGACACCCTTTATTGCTGGTCTCGCCTACCATACCCAGCGGAACAGACTGTCAATCAGCCTCGCTGTGCAGAGGGGATCCCTGTCTGAGCACCCCCAGCTGCTCAGGGCGAAGTGGGAACTAGGCCCCATTCTGCCTGATCTCAGAGCCTGGGCTCTCACTCCACTGCCTGATGCTCAGTGCCCCCAACCTGAACCTCCCTGGCCCAATGAGGGCTCCAGAATAGAATCACGTTTAAGCTCAGACAGTGGCCAGGGCGTAGCCTTCTTTGCTCTGCCTGGGGACATGGGGTGTGACGGCAAAGCCCTGCCCACTTCAGTGAAAGAAATCGCCGACACTTGTTCCTAGAAGGAAGGACCATAGCTAGTGTTGACCTGCCAGGTACGGGGGGATCCCCAGTCATTTGTCCACTTCTCAGAACAGGAGAGCATGGTTGGGCAGGGTTCTGAAGTCCCTGCCCTCTGACCACAGCTCCTGGCTTGGGGGAGTGGACAAGCCTACACCCAAAGACCCTGCCTCACCTGTCAGGGTGTCTCCTGCCCCTCTTGGGCAGTGTGGTCCTCTCTGTGCCTCCGTTTCCTCTTCTGTATCACTCCTGGTGACAACTCCCTGCCAGGAATTGTGCAAATGAAATGGAAGCCACAGATGGAGCCTGTCAGACTCTTCCCAGAGAGGGGACTTCAGATTAGGGGGTGACTTACAGCAATCAAGCTAATGGAAGTAGGTATAGACACTGGGGATGTGGCTCAGTTGGCAGAGTGCTTACCTAGCATGCACGGAGCCCTGAGTTCGGGCCCCAGCACTGCATAAACCAGACGTGGTGGTACACACCTATAATCCCAGAACTTGGGAAGTAGAGGCAGGTGGATCAGAAGTTCAAGGTCATCCTTAGCTACATAGTGACTTGGATGGAAGCCACCCTGGACTATATGAGACTCTGTTGAAAGAAAGAAAGAGAGAGAGATAGAGGGAGAAATGTACAGTTATCCCAGGAACGCACGGGTTCCCCATTGTAGGCTCAATCAACCACCAATCAAAAATGTTGGGAGGGGGGCCTGGAGAGATGATGACTCGGCAGTTAAGAATAGGGGCTGCTCTTGCAGAAGACCCAGATTCCCAGCACTCACCAATCATCTGTAAGTTGAGTTCCAGGAGATCTGACGCCCTCTCCTGGCCTCTGCTGGTATTGTGTACATGTGAGGCACTTACATACATACAGGCAACACACTCATACACCTAAAATAAAAATGAAAAATAATATGTTGGAAGAAACAATTCCGTCTATACTGAACTTGCTGTAACTGTTTTCTTGTCTCTCGCTCCAGCACAGTTTCTCTTTTCATAGTGCCTACATCTTATTGGACATTCTAAGCCGGCCAGGTGATTAAAGAATGTGGAGGGAGCGTGTAGGTTCCATGAGGATATGAAGTCTAGAAGACACTTGGGGATCCTTGAATTTCATTTTTTGTTCTGTTATGCTACAGATGGATCGCCAGGGCTCTCCCAGTGGGAATCAGATTAAGCAGGACTCCTGGGGCTTTCTGCCTTCCTGGGGGCCTTGGACCAGAAGGTGTCAGCACACAGGAATGCATGATGTCAAATGTAGGCAGGAGACTAGAGGGCCACCTGCCTGTCCAGGAAACACACCCAGCTGCCCCCCATCCAGGGAGATCAGGTCTCTCATGAAAGGCTGAATCTGTCACAGGGGGTGTCACCCATCATGGCCTCTACCTGTGTCGGGAATATCTCAGTAAGGCCTGTGGGAACTGCCAGTGCCCAGACCCTAAGTCTCTTCTCTGAAGAGGAGCTTGAAACTGGCTTGGGGACCACCAGAGAAGACTGCCCCATGAAAGAGTCCACAGATAGGACAGCTGTGGGCGCAGCAGTGGGTCCATGCCAGTGTGGCCTCCCAGATCCTGTGTCTATCCACAGTGGCTGGTATGCTGGGAAGGGCTGTGTTTTTTCTACCGTGTCTGGAGGAGAACCCATGGAGCCTTCCTGCAGAGGCAGAAAGATGGGAAATGAAGCAAGTTCAGCCACTGAGGACCCGGGAGTCACAACCACTGTTCATTCCCTGAGTTCTGGAGGGGATACTGGCTTTCGTAGTGGGCAGAACTTCTGCAAGGCCTCTTGGGGAACCCCCATAGCCTCAAGGGACAACAGCCTCATCAGGAAGCCTATACTAGACAGACAGACACAGGTAGTCTGCTGAGGCCCCTGTCTTTGTGGGATACAGTGGGGCGTGGCTGACCAAGTTATCACTTTGCATTTGTAAGAGCTGCCATGGGGCCATAGGGGACAGATCCCCAACTTAGAGGAGAGGCACAGCTCTCCTAGACAGCAAAGTTGTGTTCTGGAGTCAGGCAAGTATTCAAATACTGCCTGTGTGCAGTGCCTTAGTCCTCCCTCTGTGTAATGGGGTGATTCCATCTCCCCCTCTAGAGCCCAAGAGGCCTGAGCGGGAAATGAAACACCAGGCAAATGGCTGCTGAGCTGATTAGTAATGAATGAAGGGCTGAACCCGCCTAGGAGTCACAGGAATGAGCCACCAGTGATCGATCCAGGCAGCAATGAATGGGCAGGTCTAGAAATGAATCAATGAATGAACCAGATGCAGGACTTGGTGGCTGCCAGCTCTTGAAAGGGTCTGAGTCAGCTCAGAAGGAGGCCAGAGGTCAGACAATGCTGACCTGAGGCACAGGGCCCATGCATGATGCCCTCTGACTCACACTAGCATTGTACCACTAGGCCTGCCATGAGTCCTATGAGTCACCTTTCCTACAGGCCAGCCCCAGGCCCTGCTGCTCATGGTTCCTCATCAGGCCCATAATGAATCAGGGCTTTTGCAGGAAAATAAGAGTTGAGACCCAACAGTGCCTGGCCTAGGTAGTGGGGAGCTTTAGATGGGGATAGGGGAAAGGGTCTCAAAAGACTTCAGGCTTGTGGGGGGGGTCCCTGGGATGGGGACAGGGGCTCCGCCCAGCACAATAAACAGTGCCGACAATGGAACCTGGCTGTGTGCCAAGGTCCTGGTAGTGCCCATCTGCTTCTGGGCACATGTAGCTCCTATGGGCACATGATGCCCATGGTCCACTTGATTTCTCCCTGTAAAATTGGCCTTTTCAGGGCTGGGGCAGTGGCTTAGTTGGTAGAATGCTTGCCTAGCATGTAAGAAGCCCTGGGTTCTGTCCCTAGCACTGCATAAACTAGGTGTGGTATCATATACCTGTAATCCCAGCCCTCAGGAAGGGGAGGCAGGAGGACCAGTTCAAGGTCATCCTTAGCTACCAGTTTGAGGCCAGCCTGGACTACTTGACACCCTGTCTTATGAAACTAAGGAAAAAGGCATTCTCATGCTTTGTCCTAGCCAATGGGACTACTGTCCTCCTTGTGCAGAAGACAATGAGGGCAGCGGGTGGAGGAGTCTGAGAGCTGAAGGAGGCCCAGGAGGTGCTCAGCCTGGATGCAGTGGTAGATGGACATCTGAGCAGAGCTGAGCTGCATCATCGAGGAAGAGGACAGTACAAAGGAGCAGGTGGCTTCAGGGGTGATGGGGTGACTCCCTGTGATCCCCAGGTTAGGGGAACACTGTGCTGGGGTTTGGGACCATCTGAGGCAAGGCAGGAGCTTCTTCATCTACCCTTGGGGGTGGGGCAGCTGGACCTTTATCCATCTGTCCATCCATCCTGGGCATCTCTCCGTACCCAGTGGTCACCCAGCAGTCTGCATAGCCTTCCTTTCTGCAGTAAGTTATATCCAATGAAGAACCCCAGGGAGGGCTGCACTGGACCCTGAGGAAAGGTGTAGTGTGACTTTCTTGGGGTGCTGTGAACTCAGGCCTGACACACCAGGACCCAGCAGCTCTGGGGTCTTCCTAGAATCTGGAGAGCAGCTCACCCACAAGGGATGGAGATATGCTCTTTAGTTGTGAGGGACCAAGCATCCCTATCTCTCACATCGTTACACAAGAGCAGTCCTTTGTGAGGAGGCTTCACGCCCCAGCCTGGAGTCTCTGCTTTTAAGCAGCAACAAACTGACATGGCTTATCCATTCATACAGCATGTCCTGTGTTGGGGGTGGAGGTGGGCGTCGTGGTCCATAGAGGGTCTTGCATGCAGGTGGTGGGGAATCCCAATAGAAAGCATGGGCAAGGACTGCTCTGTCCTTCATCTTGCAGAACACCAAGAAAGATCAGAGAAGTTGAGTACTTGTCCAGATTCCCACAGGAAGTGGAGCCGGACTCAGGACTGTAAAACAAGAACTCAGCCCTCATTCTCTTGGCTGTGCACACCTTAGCTTCTTCAAGATATGTTTGCTGGGACTGTGGACTCCACAAGTCTGTGACTGTTGTCTATACCATGGCCCATCCCATCTTCCAACCCTTAAAGGGATAAATGAAGGTATTGTTACTCAAAGGTAAAAGCAGGTCAAGGGTGTTTGAAAACCACAACCCCCTTTTGTTCATTTCAAAATGATTTTCACAGGGCTCTTGGTATAGCTCAGTAGTGGTACACTTGCCTAGCATGTGCAAAGCCCTGGATTCCATCCCTAGTACCTGAAGGAGGGAAAATTGTTCACATAGAAAAATGACAGACTCTAGCACTCAGGAGGCCAAGGCAAGAAGCTTGCCATGAGCTTGAGGCCAGCCTGGGCTGCCAAGTGAGTTCCAGATCAGCCTAGACTACAAAGAGAGATTAGAATAAAAAAAAAAAAAAAAAAAAAAAAAAAAAAAAAAAAAAAAAAGAAAAGGGGGGGGGGGTGCCAGAGAGACGGCTCAGCGGTTAAGAGCACTCATTGCTCTTGCAGAGGACCCGGGTTCGATTCCCAGCACCCACATGGCAGCTACGAACCATCCTTAACTCCAGTTCCAGGGGAATCCAATGCCCTCTTCTGACCTCCACGGCATTGCATGACACGGGTGCACTCACATACATGCAGGCAATACACTCGTACACATAAAAAATAAAAATAATAAATAAAATATTTTTTTACAAAAACAAAACTGGGTGTGGTGGCTCATACCTGTAATCTTAGCACTCAGGAGGCAGAGGCAGGAGGACTGCTGCAAGTTCAAGGCCAGCCTGGTCTACATAGTGAGACCCTGACCCATAAAATACAACAGCAACAAGAAATATCAAAAGACAGTTGTATACACCAAGCGGTCCTTCCTGCTCTGGGATGGTGACTACCTTGTCCTGGGAAAGGGAGTGTCTCCCACAGATGGGTCTAAAGACCCAGAGTGATGGAACACTGCAGTGCCCAGCCAGGTGTCTGGGGACTCTGTATGGTGGGGGTTCTGGTCATCCTGCCTCTACACTATGGGCTTTCTCCTCTGAGAAACCTCTCTTTCACCCCAGGTGCCAACCTTGCCATTCCTCATCACTAGTTCAGACACCTCCTCCTCTAGGAAGCCTCCTAGATGGTCAGGCCAGGCACGTGCCTTCCTCAGCCCTCCTCTATATTCTCCTTGGCCCACATGGTACTTCAACTTATCCCCCTCTGACCTCTACAAGGGGCTATTCAGTGTAGCCCCATGGGATGACCCCAGCCCTCCTACAGGACCCCTACAGAGGGGACACTACCATCTCCTGGTGGGTTCAGGAGCCCAGGTATCCCCTTCTTCCTACCAGACCCTTCCCTGCCTTGGGAAAAGGTACTGCCACCAAGCCCCACCTGCAGAGAGAGAAGCTAAGCTCTAGAGTTCAACTGAGAACACATAGCCAGCAAGGGTCAGAGCCAGAGTTCAAATCCTATGTGGCTGTGTGTGCCTTAACATGAAGCAGCATCACAGAAAGGTGACTGCGCCATGAAGAGACCCAAGTGGTTCCCCTAAAGTGCATGTGAGCTCTGGATCCAGCCCCTCCAAGTCTTGGGTCTCTCCCCCCGGGTCCTCTTGCTAAGAAGGGGAGCACGTGGGCTCCAGGGCAAGTTTAGGGTCCAGGAGAGATGAGGGAGAAGGGACACACACACACACACACACACACACACACACACACACCTGGCTTTTCCCACCCAGCTCCTGGAATGGCTGCATCCCACACTGCATCTGGCCCAGGATGTGAAACAGGCTTCCTGCACAGAGCCAGACTTACTGGAAAGGACCAGGGGCATTGGAAGGGGCAGAGAGGAACCAGGTAGCAGACAGGAACACTTCCTGCAAGAGAAAAGTGTCCCCATCATTTATGGGAACTGGGATTGCTCAGATATTGTGGTGCACTTTGACCCCTGTGAAGGAGCCCAGCTGTCACTTTTGTAGCCCCTCTTCCTTCCCTGGGGCACAGCTGAACCAGATGGACTTGGAGACAGTGTGGAGCTCATCAGCTACCTGTTTCACAACTTCTTTGACCATTGAGGGTAGGGTGCCCAGTCAGGGTTTCTGGACCCACTGAGCCCTGAGCCAGTGTGGCAGTGCAGCATGTGCCTGAGCCAATGATGAGGCAAGAGGTCCTTCTTCCTATTACTGTGGCTATGCAAATAGGAAGGGATCAGGCTTCCCGGAATGATAGCATCCACAATCCTGAGAAACCTGGTCCCCAACCCCAGGCACTCAGCGGCCTATGCAAACTCCCTTCCTTTCCAGAGCATCTCTGTCCAAATAAAGCCTACCACCCACACCTGGGTCATTTCAACCTTCTAGGGGAGCCAGCTGAGGCTTACCTACCATATCACAGTGTCCCCAGCTTCTAGCATCAGGAATGTTATTACAAGTGAAGCAGGAAGTGGGTGGCCTCACTGGCTTATAACACCCCTCTCTTCAAACAAGGAAACTGAGTTTACCAAGCTCTGCCAGGGACTTGCCTAAGTCTTACCTCCCTGCTTCTTGCCTGGGCATGCCCTGGCAGTGTAGCCTGATTGGGGCTTCTGACTCCCAGGGTCCCCACCACCTCCCTGGACACTCATCATACCCAGGCTACTCCCTGGCTGTCTGTTTGAGGGGTCATTCTGCTGTCCTGGCATCTGGCCCCAGCATAAAGGTAAGCCCTTTAAAGCAGCTGGAGCCAGGCCCCTTCTACCCTGTGTGGCAGCATCTCTCAGCACCTGCCTCGTGGTTGTCCCCATGATGTGGTGCTGCTTGGAATTTCCCTGCCTGCAGAGCTTTGGTTGACTGTTGTATTAATCTGGGATGAGTTTCCAACACCTTTGTCTCCAGGAATTCTACTCATCCTTTAATACTTGTCATCACCACCTCCAGGAAGCCTTCCCAGATGCTCCTAGCTGTGCCAGGTAGCTCTAGGCTCCCCCAGCCATGGCATGTACCACACTGGCTGTCCTCACCCCTTGATGCCCATTTTTCTCACTGAACTGGGACTCCTTAGGGAACTGCAGAGATGGAGGAGATGGGAAAATGTTGGTAAACACAGAACATACATAGGGCTTCAACCCACAGGGCTGTTGAAGGATCAAACATGGACTGGGAAAGAGGGATATGCCAGGGACTAGATGACCAGATAGTGCTGTTCCTCTCTGAGATAAGGATGCTGGGAGTCAAAGAGAAGGAGCATCAGTCATCCTGGATCTCTACCCCGACTGTCTGAGCCCCCTTCCTATATATACAAAACTGCCCCCACATAAGGCTTAGGGCAAGGCACAGCCTACCTCCTGTAGGAGGAGCCTAAATAGTCCACAACTACTTTCACAGCCTCTCTTGCAGCTAGGGTAGCATGTGACCAGGCTCAGCCAATCCAACTCAGCCAATACAATCCAATCCAGCCATCAACTCTGGTATTTGAATAAGGAGCCCATTCTGGTGGAGAACTCCTCCTAGAGTTGGGGGGAGGGAGTCTGTAAGGAAGCAGGGGCTTCACCAGGTTGCCTCCAGGTTCTATGAGCACTATAATACCTGTTCACTGTCTTCTATTTCAAGGAGCGGCCATTGGAGTCTCCTGTTGAACAGACACTGGAGGCTCCTCTTAGATAGTCATAGGACTCAACCTTGAAGGTTGACTGATGGTAAATGTGTGTGGGAAGGACAGGAAGTACATTTGAAGTTTAGGGAACAGTGAACCAGAGTCAAGATCAGGTTTCAAGACAGTACTGGAGCCAGGTGTGGTGGCCCACACCTTTAATCCCAACACTCAAGAGACAGAGGCAGGTGGATCTCTGTGATATCAAGGTCAACCTGATCTACAAAGCAAGTTCCGGGCCAGCTGGGGCTAGAGAAGACCCTTTCTCAAAAACAAAACAGTTTGGTACTGGAATGTTGGGGCAAATACTCATTTAGGTTGGAGCATGGGGTTCAAAGAAACTATTAGAGAGAATATACTGAGTGCTGGACTGAGAGCAAGCTTGGGTACATCTTGTAGGCAGTGGGGACCAGGGACATAGTGCGACTTGATCAGATTTATATTTCATAGAGCTTGACCTGCTGCTAGGGGGAAGCTACACTAAGCAGGTTAAGACTGGAAGAGCAGGAGAGCAGGCAAGAGACCACTGCAATAGTCCTTGTAGGACCAATAGTCCAGGCAGCAAAAATAGACAACCATCAGAGGCAGAGCTAAGATTTGGTGTGACTGAGAATGGGGTGCCATGGAGATTTGGGTGACCTGATGGAAGTATAAGAAAGTGAGGTGTAGGGGCTGGAGAGATGGTTCAGCAGTTAAGAACACTGGCTGTTCTTGCAGAAGACCCGGGTTCAAATCCCAGCACCCACATGGCAGCTAACAGCTGTCCATAACTCCAGTTCCAGGGGATCCGACGGCCTCTGCTGTCCTCTATGGGCATTGCACGACACAGGTGCACTTACATACATGCAGGCAATACACTCATACACATAAAATAAAAATAATAATAAAATATTCTAAAAAAAAGAAAGTGAGGCGTGAACTCCAAGGTCACTTAGACCAGCGTCCCTGTTGTGTCCCCCTTGTATCTTTCATAGTGTCTAAGGTTTTCTCCCTAAGGATTACCTTGAGCTGGGAGCCTCCCAGCCGAGACTTCCAGATATGATTTAGGGATGAACAACAGGTCTATGAACTCCTTTCTACCACCAAAGCAGAGGAAGGCAGAGTCAGAGGGTCACCTCTATCTAGAAAATACTCAGCTGGGCATAGTGGCCCATGCCTACAATGGCAGCATTCTGGATGCTGAGGCAGGAGGATGATAGGTACAAGGCCAGCCTGGGCTACATAATAAGACTCTGTCCCCAAAGAGGAAAAAGGGGGCAGAAAATGGCTCAGTGGGTAGAGATACTTGCTCCACAAACCTGATGACCTGAGTTCAAACCGTGGAACCGAAGATGGAGGAGAGCCAACTCCACAAAGCAGTCCTCTGACCTCCATGCTTGACTCCCAACGTCACACATGTATAAGACAGAGAGAGAGAGAGAGAGAGAGAGAGAGAGAGAGAGAATGAGAGAGAGAGAACACTAAAATTTTAGAAGACAAAAGGAAGAGAGGGAAGGGAGAAATGAGGGAGGGGAGAAGGTGGGAAGGAGAATTGGGAAGAGGGGAAGAAAGGGATTTGTTGAGTTGTTGGGGTGGGGGATGCAAGGCAAAGTCAAAGGAGCTTGGGACACGGGTCACCTCCTGCCCTGCCAGCCCAGGAGTGCCTTGACTAGGGCCCCAGGACCGCAGGCTGGCTGAGGGATAGGGAAACCCTGGTTGGAGAGAGAGGTGATAGAGGCCAAGCTCAAGGTTCATCACCTCTTCATCCCAAAGGTTACTGGAATCCCTGAGTCTAGCTCTCGGTATGGGGAGAAGCATCTTGGGGTGTCTGGGGCCACTTCAGGGGTACAAGCTTGGAACACAGACGTTCATAAGAAATTGATTTTCTGTTTTCCTCAAATAATACCATGGAAGCCAACTGCAGCCTGGGGCCAGCAGCTGGTGTCCATCCTGGGACTGCGCCCTTAATTTCCTTCTCTGTATAACCAGGAAGGCCTGGGGCCCAGAGTCTGAAGGCTGCTCAGGACATCCTGGGGACATCCCCTCCATAATCTGGCTGCTGCCCGGGATAGCCCTACTGGGAACTGAGCTCCTAGGGGAGACAGACAGATCTGCACAGAGGAAATGATCTCACTTTGACCTTGACTATGGAGTCACTGCCTGTGAGAAGAAGACTGGGAAAGCCATCAGCACATCTCTGCCCCGAGCAGAGCTTACTTCAGGGGGAGAGGGGCTGATCCCACTGGGTAGGTGGGCTTCAAAGGACAGTGGGTGAGGGGACCACATCCTCTACCCCCAGCTGGGTGGTCTAGGCTTACAATGGAGGTTCCACTCCCCTAACATCACCATGCACATATAAGTGTCCCAGTGTCTGGACAACTAGCAGGAGTGAGGGTCAGTGGCTCCATCTCTTCTTGGATCTGAGGTGCCTTCTGGAGATGTGGCTGCTCCCCGTTCCTCTCCCACACCCCAGAACTGGGGTAGGACCTGTCTGACCTCCCAGACTGGGTTTTTCTTGTGCCTCCCAGCAGTTCAAGGGCACATGAGGAGCCATCTGTGTACAGATACTCAGGATGCCCACTAGTACCAGTCAATGACACTCTGTTATGGAGGGTCCCCACACAGAGCCTCGGGCTCAAGTGTCCTTCTGAAGTTTGATCACATCTGTGCCTTATCCTATGCTCAGTTCTCTGTAGCCTGAATCTGTCACCCTCTCCATCCCTATGGTTCCTGTCCCTGTTTATACTGCCTCATCTTTCACCCAGATCATCCTCAGAGCAGCCTCTGACCTAGTCTCTGGCCTCCTGTTCTCCCCTACAACCTGGGCCCTGCCTGATATAGCATGGGGCTACAGTCAGTCCATAGCCGAGGCCACTGGCTCTCCCATGTGCATCTCCCTGTCTCCCAGCCCTTCTAGCTCCCTGTTTATGTGCTCTCCTGACACCCGTGACTCTAGAACCTTTACACATGCCTCGTCTTCCCCTTATAGGAACCATCAGTTGGAGCCAAGGAGGGGCTGCCCCCTACCAATTTGGGGATGAGGTCCCATCTCCCCCGGGGTTCTCCCATGCACTCCAATTCACCCTCATCATCTCAGATGTGACATGTTGATGTCATCACCTTAGCTGTGACATTCATTTCCCAGTCTGCACCCAGCACATGCCTGGCCCAGGCTGTGGGCTCACTGGAGGTCACTGATTCTGCACATTGGGTGCTAGGGGAGCCACTGAAGTACGGCGTCCACTCCAATGTCTACTCAGAAGTTGTGCTGCAGCCAGAGGGTTGTGCAGCCACAGAGGAGGCAGGGAGGAGGTGTCTGCTGTTCTGGGGAGCAATGAGGGCAACTGTGGGGAAGAGAAGAGGAAATTGAACGTTTTTCAGAAAAAAATCAGAGCCCAAGTGGAGAACACTCCCAGTGGTGGCAGGTGCTCAGTGTCCCACCCAGCTTCCTCAGTGACCCCCCAAGCCCTTGTTGCTCTTCAAGCAACTTTCTGGGCCAGCAGTGGTTACCTTCAGGGCTTCGTCAGAGCATCACCTGTAGGCACAGCTTTGCCTGTGCCCCTGAGAGAACCGTGGTCTTGGGAATTATGCCCCTTACAGAGCAGAGGGCTTCCTTAGCCAATCTTGGAGGTCCACCTACCCCTGATTGAGCTCCTCACTCCCGGGTGATCCATCACTAGGCCACTTCCTGAGCCCCCAGCTAGAGTCAGTTTCTGAGGAGCCATGCTCAGGGTGCATAGTGACTGATGAGCTTGGGAGATGGAGGGAAGACAGAAGGGCACCTACACAGACCATAGCCTTGTGCAACAGCAACTGGTCCTTTATTGGGGTGTCCTGGACAGGAGCCTCTGACTGGGGGCTGGGTGCAGTTTTCTTAGTGACAAGTTGCTAAGTTGATTTCACATGGCCAGAAGTACACTGGGTAGAGAGAGGGCTAAGCACAGACACAGTTCACCATCCCCAAGAAGGTCCTTTCTCAGCATCCCTCATAACATGTCCTCCCACTATCTACCCCCAACATACTTACCAGTACCCTATCCCATCATTCCCTCCCATCATCCTCCCAACACCCCAACATCCTCCCAGCATCCCTTCCCATCATCTCTTTAGCATCCCTTCCCAGCATACCTCTGTTGTAATTTGTTTCTCTGTTTCTGTGATGAAACATTGACCAAAAGCAACTAGGGGAAGAAAGAGCTTATTTCAGTTACAACTCCCAGGTCACAGTCCATCACTGAGGGAAGTCAGAGCAGGAACTGAAGCAGAGACCACGGAGGAACACTGTTTACTGACTTGCTCACCCTGGCTTCCTCAGCTACCTTACAGTCCAGGCCCGCCTGCCTAGAGATGGTTTGGGCCTTGCCACATCAATTAGCAATTAGGACAATGCCTCATAGTCAAGGCCACAGGCCAATCTGATGGAGGAAAGTTCTCAGTTAAGGGTCCCTCTTCCTAGATGACTCTAATTTATGTCAAGTTGGCAAAAACTAAGTAGAATACCCTCCCAGCATCTCCTCCCATCAGCCTCCCATCAGCCGCCCAATATCCCCCAGCATCTCCCTAGAATCCCTCACTCCAGCACCCCTCCCAGTACCCTGTCCCAGCATTCTCTCCAGCATCCCCTCCTGACACCTAATCCCAGCATGGTGTCCTAGCCTGGACCGTGGCTGGCCTGCCTTTTCCTGGATGGGGTTAAGCACAGCTGAGGCTGGGATATTTGCTTAGGGCAGAAAGGCCAGACAGGGCCTTCCAGGCAACTGTCTCCCAGAGGACAAGGTTGGTCCTAGAAAAGTGTGAGTCAGGAGCAAAGATCCTTCCCAGCAGCACAGGAGGTACCGCCTCAGGGGTCCCAGAACAGCCCCTCCCTCAATATCTCTAGGATCCCTGGTAGTACACAAACCAGCAGGGCCCAGAGGACATGCCTCATTGGACAAATCAGAAAAGCTGGGCCTGGAAGGACTTGTCAAGTCACACTAGGACACAGAGCCCAGCCTGGCTTCCTGATACCCTTTCTGTCTTAGCAGGCCAATTCCCAGGCTTCTCACTGAGGAAGTCCCCAACACCTCCCCCTGCCTGCTGCAGCACCCCACAGAATCATCTCGGGAAGTGAGTGCCAGTCATCTGAACACCCTTCCTGGCACAGGGGGATGAGAAAGCACTCAGGGCACCCAGGATGCCCCCTCTCCTCCAGTTGATGCCTCAGAACCGGTGGGGAGCTGCCTGGCCTCTTCCTGTGGTCCTGTGCATGGGTAGCTCTTCTAGGCACTCTGGGGCCCGGGAGAAGCTGTGTCCCCTCCCTCTGAAGTATGAACCTCTTTCTACATGGCGCCTGATAACCAGACCCAGCAAATGAGAGTCCTCTGAAGCCAGGGTCAGCCAACCCCTGCCTGCCCTGAGAAGGAGAAGGGTTGCACACAGGTGAGCCAAGCTGCTCTCTTTCCTCAGTGCCCCTCCAAGCTTCATAACCCATCACCCAGTTCTATCTAGAGATATCACTCAGCAGCAACCCTGAAACCTGCTACCACATCTTGCCCTAGGGCTGAGACTTGGGCGGTTCTCTCCTTTCCCAGAACTCTCTGATTTGTTAATAATCACAGACAAATCCTCTAAGTATTTGCCCCATGCCTGGCCTGCATCCCTCTATTCACCATGCCCTTGTTCAGATAAGGAAACCTCAACTTGAAAAGGTTAATCAACCTACCCCAAGCATATAGCTAGTTGGAGGTGGGATTCCTCTGTGTAGGACAGCCCCCCTTTCCTATTCTTTATAAACCAGGGTTGTCATTTCAACCCCCACATGCCTGCATGCCCAAGGGAAGAGCTTCTGGCCGCTTGGAAAATAGTTGCAGAGTGAATAATCCCAGCTGCCAGTTATGGAACACTGCCGAATGGTGTCAAGCACTTTGTTTGTTTTTATTTATTCACTTGACATTTAGTTGATCTTTTAAAAAAGATGGTTCCAAGACAGGCATAATCCAAGCATGCCTGTAATACCAACATTCAGTGGGCTGGAAAAGAGGATCATGGTGGCTGGTCCAGACCAACTGGGCTGTGTGGTGAGAGCCTGAAAGAAAGAAAGGAGGGGGAGAAGGAGGAAGGAGGGAAGGAAGGAAGGAAGGAA
>NW_008335297.1:4597950-4628526 GCF_000622305.1 Nannospalax galili | reverse complement strand
AGGAAGGAAGGAAGGAAGGAAGGAAGGAAGGAAGGAAGGAAGAGTGGGAGAATATGGCTCAGTTGATAGACCCTAACACTGCATAAACCATGTATGGTGGCTCATGCCTATAATCTCAACACTCAAGAGGTAGAGGCAAGAGGATCAGGAGTTCAAGGTCGTCCTCAGCTACATAGGGAGTTTCAGATCAGTCTGGGTTATGTGAGACCCTATCAAAAAAAGTTGGGAGCTTAGGAGACAGCTTAGTGGCTACACGGGCCAGAGGTCAAAACCCACATAAATGCAGTATCATTATGGCCTAACCTCAGAAGACCTGTCTCTACTATGTGCTTGTCATTTATTTGTTTGTTTAGTTAGCTAGCTAGCTTGCTAGTCAGTTAAGTTTTGAAAGGTCCTCACTATGTTGCCCAGGTTGGCCTCATTCATGTTTTTCCTCCCTCTGCCTCTTGAGTGTTTCAATGACAGGCATGTACCACCACATCTGGTTGGCCATATCCTTTTAACTCCAAAGGCATGTGGAAGAAAGCCAGGAGTCAGGAATGATGGTGACTCACCAGCAGACTGTACGCTGCCCCATACCTGCTATACTGCCCTGCTCCTGGGCTGCCCTGCATCTGGGCTGCCTGTCAACACAGACGCTCTTCAGGAAGGCTATGTGAAGGTCCCCAGGATGACCTTCTTGTCCTAACTGCCAGTATGTGGCAACACCATGACATTCACCAGCTCATTGTGTGGTCCCTAGTCATTTCCTTGTCCCCCCAAGTGGGCATCAGAGATCTTCTGCCTGCCTCTGCCTCCTGAGTGCTGGGATTAAAGGAGTGTGCTGCCATGTCTGGCTGTTTTGTCTTCAATTTTTAAATTTGCATGTATTTATTGTATTGTGTGTACTTGCATCTGTGTGTGGGCACGAGCATGCCATGTCACATGTGTGGGGGTCAGAGGTCTCTCTGTTTCCTGACTACAGATGCAATGTGGTGCTGCCTCAGGCCCCTGCTGCCAGGACTTCCCACCATGATGACTGTACCTCAAACTGTGAGCGGAACAAACCCTTCCTCCCTTAAGATTCTTTTGTCACCTATGTTGTCACAGAGAGGAAATAAGTAGCTAGAAAAAGCCCACTCAAATGCAAGGGGGATGGTGGACTCATCTGTCAATCCAAGAAGTCCTGAGGGCTTTGTGGTTGGGCCTTCAAGGCAGTGTCCAGAACAGTCAACCCACCTTCTAGAGACTAGAAGTGATACCCATGGGGACCGGTTTTTTCCTTCCACCCTGTGGGTCTCAGGGATCGAACTTGAGTCATCAGGCTTGACAGTAAGTGCTTTTATCCACTGAGCCATCTAGCCAGTCTTCCGTGTCTAGAACACCTGTTAGTGGAGCCCAGCCCTGAGATGTCAGGTGAGCAGTGACTTCCTCAAGGCTGCCACACTCAGAGGAAGCCCAAGACGTGGGTAGATCCTGGTCAGCACAGAAGTCACCCATCCTAGTGACACCAAGCTAGAACTCTTATCACTAGACATGTGAATGAAGAGTCTTGGAGACACTTGGGGGCTACCCCTAACTGAGGCCTTAGATCTCATGGATCACAAACAAGCCATAGAAGTTGAAGCAAAGGACACAGGCATTTTCCATTGACACCAAGCACGTCATCTGCATTTAGCTCATTTAGTCCCTCGAAGATCCCTCAGGGCAGGTATGTTCAGCCCTGTGTTTTGTTTTTGTTTTGGAGACAGGGTCTTGCTCTGTAGCTTAGGCTAGCCTCAAACTCATGATCCTCCTACCTCAGCCTTTTGAGTGTTAGGATTATAGATGTGCCCCACCATACCTGGCTCTCTCGTCAATAGTTCACAGAGGAGCTTAAAACTCAGAGAGGCTCAGGAAATCGCCCAAGGCCTCCCAGCAGATGCCCAGAAGAGCCCACTGCTAAGGGGTCCTTTGGCTTCTGAGAAGCTCCTGGCTGTGTCAGCCTCAGTGGGAGGAATTTCCAAGTGAGATGGGAAGTTCATGCTTGGGGGGACATTGAAAATGGAACAGGAAAGAAAAACAAAAAGTAATCACAATTTTTAACCAAAAAAAAAAAAAAAAAAAAAAACTCCCTAGAACTTGAGAAGCTGAGCCGCAGATAGTGGGAGACACATCTCAGGCTTCCCAGGCTGGTGCACTGAAGGCAAGAGAGTACGAAAATCCCCGCCCTTGCTGGGCACCCTACTCATTGACCATCTTGACTGGCCATATGTTCTCACAGCCCCTAACCATCGCTCTGATTAACACAGGAGGATGCAGTTCTCTATGGCAGGAAGAATACTTCCTAAGCCAAGTTCTGACAAAGCACTTTGGCTGGCTGGTCTCCCCCTGTGGTGGTAAACAGTATTGCAACTCAGCTCTATTAGACAAGGGGAAGGGGCCATGGTTGGAGCTGGGGCTACTCTCCAAGGGAAGGCTCACCTAAGAGGCAGGGTTACAAGGGAGTAAGCCTGAAGCCTCAGGAGACAGATGAGCTGAGTTTGAGTCCCTGCCCTGCCGTGTATCAGTTAGGGTCCACTGAGGACGGTGGAAGCCACACCAGGCCTTTCAGCAGAGGGAAAGATGGCAGAACTGATAGGCCACCAAAGAGGAGCTTGCACAGACAGCCAACTCCACCCTAAATTCAAGGAAAGAGAGGTGGAGCCCCATGTTCCTAGAGCACAGGGCCTAAGCCACCTAGTGGGCTCAGGAAAGGCAATGGCAACTTTGCTGTGAGACCTGGTGCTAAGTGGCCAGTGGAACAAGAGGGAGAAAAACACCCCCTTTCTCCACCCCAGGTTTCCCACCATGCCTCACCCTATCACCTCTTACTTGTGGTAATCCTCCTTCTTCAGCTGGGATTACAGGTATGACCTTAATCTCTGCATTCAACACAAAGAAACAAGGTGGATCACCACAAAAGAACTGGGATAAGGCTAGCGGTAAGCAGTGTGCCCAAGATGCACAGCCCTACTTGAACTGCACCTCAGGGAAGTCTCTGTGATCATTCTGAAAGGTAGTCAAAGGCGAGACCCACCTGCAATCACGGCAAGCAGGAGGTGGAATGGTGAGTTCAAGGCCAGCCTGGGCTATAGAGTAGCCAAAGGCAAGACCTACCTGCAATCCCAGACTGAGTGAGATCTTGGTGAGTTCAAGGCCAGCCTTGGCTCTACAGAGGCCCAGGAGCTGTGGATGCAGCTCAGTTAGTAAAGCACTTGGCTACCATGCACAAAGCCCTGGGGTCCATTCCCGGCACTGTATAAACTAAGGATAGTGGTGCACACCTGTAATCCAGGACTCAGGAGGTAGGCAGGAGGCTCATAAATTCAAGGTCATCTCAGTGACATAGCAAGTTTGAGGCCAGCTTGGACTACATGAGATGAGAGAGAGAGAGAGAGAGAGAGAGAGAGAGACGAGAGAGAGGGAGAGAGAGAGAGAGAGAGAGAGAGAATATAGATATAGAAGGGTTATAGAGAGATGAAATGCAGTGCTCACACTCGTGTGTAGAAAAAACACAGAGGCCACCAGGTAAGAAACCATACAAAGACTAACACTAATGAGATAAGACCGAACCAGCCAGTCTACTGAGACTCGGGGGTTCCTTGGGGTTGGAGAGTGACTGCTGAGACTCTCTCAGAGTGAGGTTAAATGGTCTAGGCAGAGGATGGCTGTATGGATCAAATATGTCAAATACCACTAAACTATAGTGCCACAGTGGAGGGTTTTATTATATGTATTGTACCACAATTGCTTTAGGTAGTTGAGAGGACAAGGGGCTCTGTGGCAAGGAGCTTGCCTAGCAAGTGCAAGGCCCTGGGCTCCAGCCTCAGCACCACCCAAGATAAAAGAGAGGAGGGAAGAGAGGAGAGAGAGAAGAAAAGGGAGGGAAGAGGGGAAGAGAAAGGAGGGTAGGGTAGGAGAGTACATGGGGAGGGGATAGAGAAAAGGGGAAGAGAGAGGAGGGAAGGGGAGGGGAGGAGAGAAGAAATTGATAATAAAGCCAAAACCTGGGTATGGGCCCTTCATTCCCTACACACAAGTGAGGGAGCTCGGTCCAGTGAGTGACCTGTCCAAGGTGGCACAGCCTGCAGCTGGGCTGAGAGCCACCAGCCTGTGGTGGTGGCAGGCAGAGTTCCTGGAAAGTAAGCAAGTGGAGTTCCTCCTAGAGATCAGAGCAGCTGGGGCAAGATCCCCTGGTCAGGCAAGGTCCGCACCCTGGCAGCGGTGACACTCCCTGGGGGAGGGGCAGGGACATGCAGATCTGAGCCCAGAACACCGTGTTCTCTGTAGGCTTGGAACAGTGCGTCCTATGAGCTTCCTGTCACCTCCCCTTGCCATCTGAGGGCTGCACAGCTGCCACTTTTGACCCCAACCCTGGAGGAGCTTGTCTCTAGGGCTCCCCAAAGGTAGGGATGGGGATCTTGAGGGAACTGAATGGAAAGACTGGCCCAGTTTATAAGAGTAACCTCCCTTCCTTCAAATCCTGTTTTCTAATTAACCAAGATGATGCACAGAGCAATAAGAGCTAAGGCAGGGGAGAAGAAAGAATGTTCACATCTGGCCCTGGCCTCCCCTTGCCTCCCTCCCTCTCCTGCTCTGTGACCCAGACTGCCTCATAGGCTGCTGTGAGCGGACAACCACCTATTCATCTCATCTCCCGGCAATGCCAGGGCAGGATAAAGTCCGAGCAGAAGGAATCCTCTGGTGGCCTTCCACCTGACTTCTCCTTAGTGTAGGTGTCCACCCAGTCCACCATGGTGCTCCGCTCTGCCCTGGGCCCCTTCCCTGCCCTGGCACCCAGGTCCTGGCTGCCCGGTTTCTCTTTCTGCAGCATCTCCCTCCACTGTCACCTCGCGCTGTCACCCACAGCTATTCTGGGCCTCTAGCCCCTTTCACTTTCTGCTCAGCTCTTCCTGCCTGGTGGTTCCCCACCACTCCCTGCTCCTCCAAGCACAGGCCTCCCCCTGGCTGGGCCCAGACCCTGCTAGAAACTGCAGAGGGAGCCAGATGACAGATCTGGGCTCCAGTCCCTCTCTGCCCCTTTCTGGCCATAGGATCTTGGCCTACCTTGGAGCCCCATGTCCTTGTCTGTGCCACCTGATGGGGCTGTGGAAGGGGCAGGGGGCCCCTCCACAAGACCCCGGGGACCCTCCAGGATTCACATCTTAGCTCAGGTCTCAGCACACAGTAGAGTTACAGCTCTCCCCTCCCCATGCAGCCACATCTACTCCTATGGGCTGGGGCACTGAAGAAAGAAAACAAGGGAGTCACTGAGCCACCTCTGGGTCGGGTGATCTTGGCCAAGTCCCTTCCCTTCCTTATGCCCAGTTTGAAGCTGCTAGATTCAAGGACAGCTGTCCCAATGCAGGGTGAATGCCAGCTAGCTACAGGAAGTTCAAGGGCTGTTGAGAGAGCCTGGGTGGAGCACAGTTCCAGGACAGCCTTTGAGAGGGGATAACTCAGACCCATGAGAAAACTGTTGAGGAGGCATGACCAGCACCTGCAAAGGCTCTAGGGCAGAGTGGTCTGCAGAGACTGACCACAGAGCTCAGCCTCAGGCGGACCTTCTGCAAAGGCCATAGGAACCAAGGCACGCTGTGGGTTTCAGTTACTAAGTGCAGCTCTCACCCAGGCTGAGGATTTGGAAGGCAGTGGCTGAGTCTTCTCAGTCTTGAAAGCTCCTACCTTTAGCACAAAGCTTGCACAGAATGAACAGGAGCATATTCTCAGAATGGGCCCGTCTTTAAAAAGAGTAGCTGACCACATGGTGTGGTCTCTGTGTCAATCCTGTGATCAGCTAGCTATGTAACAAGCTACCCCAGAGAGAGGACCTTAAAACAGCAGTGCTGGTTACTGCTCATAAACCTGAGAGCCAGCTGGGTGGCCCTGGGCCAGGCCGAACTTCACCACACCATGCTTACCCCTAGAGTCAACCCATAGGTCCCCTGGGGTTGGCTGGTCTGGAGTGGCCTCAGCTGATAGGCTCCACCAGGCTACATGTAGCTTTGTGATAGAGGCTGCCACAGGCTTGTTCTTGTGGTACTTAGCTCTGAGAGGGCAGGTAGAACTCACAGAGCCTTTAAGGCCAGCCTGCGGTCACTCCCTTACATTCACCTCATCCTTCTGGTCAAAGCAGTCACAACCCAGGGATGGGGGCACAAACTGAACAAAAACAACTTTTCCTCCTCCTCCTCCTCCTCCTCCTCCTCCTCCTCCTCCTCCTCTTCCTCCCTCTTCTTCCCTCCCCTTCTTGCTCTGTCTTCTTTTGGGACAGGATCTCATTATGTAGCTAGTCAAAACCTCTTGCTCCTCCTGCCTCAGCCTCCCGGGTGCTGGGATTACAAGCGTGTGTCAGCATGCCTGGCATTTTCTAATCTTTCATTTCCCTCTTCTTTCTCTCTGGGAGATTTCCCAAATTTTGTCATCTAAGGCTTATATCATAATGTTTGCTTCTTATCGTCCTTCTAGCCCTTTCCTGTCTTCTGAAAGTTTTTTTTTTTTTTTCGTCCAGCTCACCTCCCCCCGCCTTCCTCCATCCACCAAAGCCTTATCAATGCCAAGATGTTGAGGCTTAATGATATTCCACTCTCAGAGGCCCCTACCACAGTACAGGAGGTTTACCAATATTATATATATAATATATATATAATATAATGTGTGTGTGTGTGTGTGTGTGTGTGTAACACCTGGAGGGATAAAC
This sequence comes from Nannospalax galili, assembly GCF_000622305.1. Taxonomy (NCBI): domain Eukaryota; kingdom Metazoa; phylum Chordata; class Mammalia; order Rodentia; family Spalacidae; genus Nannospalax; species Nannospalax galili. Next base: position 4,621,826 of record NW_008335297.1, on the reverse strand, counting down.
ACTCATGCTATGGCACATGTGTAGAGGTCAGAGAACAACTTGTCAGAGTTGGTTCTCTCCTTCCCCCATCTGGGTTTAGGGGACTGAACTCATGTTTGTCAGACCTGGCAGCAAGCACCTTTACCCACTGATCCATCACACTGGTCCCACTGGTTGTGTTTTCTTGGTGCCCATTCTCTCTGTGGATTTTGGTGTCTGAAGCCTCATGAGGCTCCCTCGGGTGCTCTGTGATCCTCAGCTTTGAGTGTGTATTGAAGGGTGGGGAACTGAAAAGATCCCGGGAGGTTCAGTGATGGTGGGCAGGACATGTGGACAGGTGAGGCTGGTCCAGGTGACTGGGTAGGATCTGTCTGTCATTGTAGGAGCCTCGCATCTTTGGTGTCTTCTAAGAAGACTCTCTGGCCACCTGTGAGGGGTAGAGTGGGTGGCCTACCATCTGCGTGCCCCAAGCCTCAGGACCTTCTGCCCCTGTTGGCTAGAGTGTTGCGCTGAGCCAGCTGTGCAGGGTGCTGTGGATGTAGAAGAAGCAGGGGGTCCTGACCGGCTCCATCCCCAGCCTCTTGAGAGCAGGGGGTGGCAGCAGCTGCCTAGGTTCCAGCCCTGCCTGACGTAGGTCCCCAAGCTGTGTGACGAGACCAGGCCACAAGAAAGAGGTTTCAACAAGCGTTATCGCTTCCTGGAACTCAGACTTGGTGACTTCCCCGAAGAAGAGCGGCTGTGCCTGGCGGGTGGGCAGGCCGAGAGCCCCAGGGACCAGGCTGTCTCCTTCCTCCTCCACTGCCCCCACAGCTGCCAGCGTCCGGCGATCTCATCTCAGTACCTGGAAACGCACCGCCTTCCAGCCCTGGGCCTCATAGAATGCCACCACGGCTCTAGAGGCCCCAATGGGGCAGGGACTGGTTTGGGACCTTCTTCCTCCATCCATGGGATTTCAGGCCAGTCTGGACCAAGTTGGCACCCCTGGGTGTCTGAACACCCACCCCCTTACCCCTCTGAACCTGGACAAGCTGCTCAGGGCATTTAGCAACTAGGTGTGCACAGATTGGCCTCAGTGTTACTGTCAGAGAAATGGGCCCATCTCTCCCTCATCCTATCCACTCACTAGACAAATGGCATCCCCCTACAGGCAGCACTCCCACGCAGGCCCATGATTTTGGGTCCTGTCTGGCAAAGGTAGGATAGCTCAGAAACCCAGGTCCATGGTCCTATCATCCCTGGATGGTCATGATAGCTCTAGAATAAGTAACTCCCTAAATCCCCTAGTTCACAGGTGTCCAGGTTGTAAGTCTAGGCTCCCTGGGGTGGGGCTATGGGTGTGGGGTCTCCAGTGTGAAGTGGGGAGCAAAGAAGAGGTTCCAGGGACTAAGCTGAACCCTGCATGAAGGCCAAAAGCTCTAGGCCCTGTGATGAACCTCCTTAACCATCTCTGGGAAGGAAAGACTTAGCATGTAGTCTCTCTGAGCCTCAGTTTCCTATCTAGGAAGTGAAGGTGACATTACATGGACTCATGAGACTGCCAATAGTATTGCCGTTTTGACCTACACAACCATCAATTTCATACGGCCCACCCTAGCAACCACCTAGAAGATTGTTTGAATTGGACAAGGTGCTGTGATGTGCTTGACCCAGGACCTATATATGAGAAGTGTGACCAGGTATGGTGGTACCCGCTACGAGCCTATACCTGGGAGCTGAGGCAGGAGGATCATGAGTTTAAGACCATCTCAAAAAAGAGAACAGCCCTTATTTGGTGTTTTATCTCCTACCCAATGCTATGACACCAGTGACAATGACCAGCTCTTCCTGCCCTGCGAGACTCATCCAGCATCCACAGATTGAGCCCACAGCTTCCACTGACTGACTGAGCCCTTCCAACTTCCATTGACTGAGTCTACAGCTTCCACTGACCAAGCATACAGCTTCCACTGACTGAACACATGGCTTCCATTGACTAGGACTGCACAGTCTATTAACTGAGGCAACAGCTTCCACTGACTGTGTCTGAGTCAGTTTTGGTGTAAACTGCTCTAAAAATAGAGGATATTCTAGTTTTTAATCGGGGGGAAGAATATATTAAAATAATAATGTGAAATTTTCTTTGAAAGAGAAAAAATAAGTTATTTAAACAGCCATGTCCCAGGGATAGTGAGGCAGGAGGATCAAGTTCCGGGCCCGTCTGACTAGACGGTAAGACCCTGACTCAAAACAAAAATCTACAAACAGTAACAAGACAAAACATAATAAATCATGCCAAGCCCAGTGGTACAGGCCTGTAATTTCAACTACTCAGGAGGCTGAGGCAAGAGGATCAAAAGTTCAAGGCTTGGGTACAGAGTGAGTTCAAGACCAGCTTGGGCAATTTAGTGAGACCTGGTTTCAAAATAAAAACAAAACAAAATAAAACAAAAGAGTGCTGCCAACATGGCTCAGTGATAGAGCATGTTCATGGTATGTGCAAGACCTTAGGTTCCAATCCCAGCACCAAAAAACAAATTTAAAAGCCTATGACATGAGCTCAGAGAATGAGAAGGTATGGTGTGGAGCCTGTGTTCTGATGGCTGACACAGCTTTTTGGAGGCAGATGGGAAAGTCATCCCAGCTCCTGGAATAAGGAGCCTCTGTTAGTCTAGACCAGAGGCCACCTGTCTGGCTTCCTAAGATGAAACCAGACTCTGTTTCTGGTCATGACCATCATTCCAGGCCTGACTACCATCCCCGATGCTCTGTGAACTGATTCCTCTGGACCTTGGCTTGCAAGTGACAGAAACATAACTGAGGCCAACATTAGTAACAAAGGAAAGGATGCGTTTAGCAGGAAAGTAGAGAGGTGGATTTCAGGCACAGCTGAATGCAGGAGCCCAATGGCCCATCTGGGCTGAGTGTCTGGTCCCTTCATCTTCTGCCAGCTACTCCCCAAATACAGGAAAGACTGCTGTTTAAAGTTCTAGCAGGAAGGGCTGGGGATGTGGCTCAGTTGCTAAAGTACTCCCAGAACCACATAAACCTAGTCTGGTAGTCTGTGCCCCAAATCCCAGCACTCTGGAGGTGGAGGGAGGAAGATAAGGAGCTCAAAGTCATTCTCAGTTACATAGAGAGTTCAAGGTCAGCCTAAAAAAAAAAAAAAGGCATTGGAAAGCACAGAAAGGTCTCTGATTAGTCTAACTTGGGGTCAGGGGAAATTCTGATTAACCGTGCCCACCTAGGCACTGTGATTGACAGTCATGACCCCATTCAGGACCATCACAGTGTGGGCTCCCAGCATTTCTTGTTGCTAAGCACTAGGTCATGGCATGGCTCTGGAGCCTCTGTCCCTTCTGTCCTTGTGACCTACCTCCTCAGAACTTAGGGCAGAGCCTGTCAGTCCATGTCTGTATTCTCAGGAAGGAGAGGAAACTTTAGAATCCAACACACCTAGGTGTGAGTCCCAGCTCTGCCTGAGAGGGCTGTGTGGGCTGTGGTGTCTCTGAGCCTTGATTTTCCTCCCACTGGTATGTTTCTTGGGGATGATGACAATGATTTAAATGTCCCAGGTGGAGAGTCACAAGGACCCCAAGAGCAGCTTGAGTCCTCAGTAAGAGAAGCTGGGCACACAGGTTGTGTTGGATCTTAATGTGCAGCCTCTGGCCATATGTTACAACACTTCTCTGAGCCTCTGTGGTCAGCTTCCAGGACAGTCACCTGGAATGTCCAGAGATTACACTGTTCAGTTTTCGGACATCACACCTCTGGGTCTTTGCTGATGCTGTTCCCTCTGCCCAAGATGTCTTTCCCTACACTGGCTGTAGGCAAAACTTCCAGCAGACCCTACTGCTCCCAAATCTTTCCCACACTTCCCATATTTCCCGGGTGGCATTAGGAGGCCTGAATTTGGTGACACCAAAGCCATTCCTAAGTCCTCTTCCCTCCATCCTTGTGAATGGCTTAGATTCCCAGCAGCTGGCTCAGAGCAGATGTTTGTAGGATGAATGTTTGACCCCCCTCAAGCTTGTTGGGGGGTTACCCAGCTCCAACAGTGGTCTCTGCCCCTTCTCTGTTGGCACTGAGACACCTGTCAGGAGAAGGGGACTGGGGCTTGGGAGGAAGTCCAGGCCACCACTGGAAGCACGGGCAGCTGATTTCTAAGAAACCAGTCGAGGGACAGGAAGGCTGGGCAAGAGCGTTGTGTGCGGCTTTTGCTTTCAGTTTTCAGAGGTCAGAGATGAGCAGGTACCCAGGCTTCTTGGTACAGCGGGCACTGTTTGGTGAGGTCTGAACTCAATGTAGAATTGCTAGTCTATCGCCAGAGAACTTTCTTTGTACTTGGCATGCTTTTAAGCACTTTACAGATATTAATGTCCATATCTCCCTTACCAGCCCATACTTAGCTAGGGGAACTGAGGCACGGAAAGAGTAAATAAACTTGCCTGTGTCACACAGATGGCAAGCTAACAAGATGGTGCTCACCATCTGGAAGACAGTGCAAACCTCTTGGCAACCTCACACCGACTGTAACAGAGGCAGCAGCACTCAGCAGAGACGCAGAGGAGGTTCCCTAGGCCAGGCAATGACCAATTTGAGTTTTGAAGGTTGAGTACTAGTTTGCCAAGCAAAGAGGAAGAAAAACATCAAAGGTTTGCCTTGGGGAGTTCAAAAGGCCTAGAGAACCATGAGAGGCTAGGGGTGACTGCAGCAAAGTGGACCAGGACAGGAATGATGTGGAACTGGAATGGACATGGGTACCAGGTGGTGAAGGGCCTCAGATCCCACAGGGAGGGGATCCTGTCTGGGCATCTGGCAGTCATTTGCTGCTGGAGAACTCTGGGATCACCTTGCTAGGTTGAAATGTTCTAGCTTCTGCATGAACAAGCTGTAGAGCATAGAGGGAGCTTAGCCTCTCCTAGCCTCAGCATCCTTATCTGTGAAATGGACAATAACTGCTCTTGCAAGACAGTGCTGGCTCAGGGAACAGGCTGGAAGCACTCGCATTGTGTGTGTGTGTGTGTGTGTGTGTGTGTGTGTGTGGCTGGAGGTGACCCATCTACTATGCAGGTCATCGAGCTCAATGTCTACTTCCTAAATCACTAGGCCTCCGTTTCCCCTACCCCCATCTTGCCTCCAGTGAAGGGGAACTGCCTTTTCACTCCACTGTCACCTCCGTTCCCATGCCCACCAACCTGGTTGACAGAGCCCAGCAGCACCCACTTCCCTGCTAGACCTGTGGACTTTCATTTCAAAGCACCTTCTGGAAACTGGGGCCTTTCCTGTTACCAGGTGGGTGTGGAGAGGGCTTGGCCAAGGTGAGATAGATGGCTCCCAAGCTCAGTTTCATTTTCAGTGGCCCAGGCTGGAGGTGGAAAGGCCTAGCAGGCTGGAAGCATAGCACTGTTCGCTGAGCGTGTATTCTCTGTCACACAGTTTATGGCTGCCTGCTGTAATCCCTCATGCCCTATGAGACTGGCCTCACCCCATTTCGCAGTGGGCAGTGTTTCCCTAGGCCCTACCCCCCTCTAGTAATTCTCAGTTTCCTATCTTCTTGTGTGTATATATGTGTGTGAGTGTATGTGGTATATGCACGTGTGTGCTCTCCTGTGCATGCTCATGTAGAGGCCAGAAGTCCATATCAGGCATCTTCCTCAATCACTTTCCATCTTAAGTTTTTAAAAAAATATTTTTTATTTATTATTTTTATTTTGTGTGTATGAGTATATTGCCTGCATGTGTGTAAGTGCACTTGTGTTGTACAATGCCCACGGAGGTCAGAAGAGGGTGTCAGATCCTCTGTAACTGGAGTTACAGATGGTTGTTAGCTGACATGTATGTGCTGGGAACTGAACCCAGGTGATCTATAAAAGCAGCTAGTGCTCTTAACACTGAGCCATCTCTCCAACCCTCCATCTTAATTTTTGAGACAAGGTCTCTCACTGAATCTAGAGCTCACTGATTGGCTAGACTGACTGGTCAGAGAGTCCCTGAGATCCTCCTTGTCTCTGCCTCCCAGCACTAGGATTACAGGCAGATGCTCAGCTTTTTACATAGGTGCTGGGGATCTGAGCTCAGGTCCTCAAGCTTGCAGAGCAAGCACTTTACCAACTGAGCCATCACCCCAGCCCCATCTCCTATTTTTGCTGCAGATTTTCTGTTCCTCAGGCAGTGAATCACCTGTTGGTGCTATTGTGTCTTAAATATCTCTCTAGATGGGCATGGAGGACAAGCCTGTGATCCCAGGTTGGGATATAGAGGCAGGAGGGTCAAGAGTTCAAGACCAGCCTGGGCTACATGAGACCCTGTCTTCACCTGAAAAAAGAAAGCAAACAAAAGAGCCCACTTCTCTGACACTTAGGCATATGTGCCTTGTGCATCACACAGATGGAGCAGACCTACTCAGAACAAAGTGAGACCTGATTAGCTCCACACAACTCACTGATGCTCTTTGCTCATCAGTCCTTTGTGACAGGTGACTCTGGCCTTCATATGTCATGATCTAGTTCACTTGATATAACATTTCCTTAAGGTAAGCAAGTAAATTGGGCTAGGAGACAGCTCAATGGGTGAAGTACTTGCTATACAAATGTGAGGACCTGAGTTTGAATTCCCAGCACCCACATAAAAGCTGGATATGGCAGTACCAATCTGTAACCCCATTCTGCGGGGAGGAGACAGGTGGATCCCTAGGGTTTACTGACCAGCCAGTCTATCAGAAATAGCAAGCTCCAAGTTCAGTGACAGAACTTGTCTCAAAAAATTACATGGGTGGGGCTGGAGAGATGGTTAAGAGCACTGGCTGCTTTTGCAGAGGACCCAGGTTGAGTTCCCAGCACCCACGTAGTGGCTAACAATCATCTGTAACTCCAGTTCCAGGGAATCCAATGCCCCTCTTCTGGCCTCTGCAGGCATTGCATTCACATGGTACACTTACATACATGCAGCAAAACACTTATATGCACAAAGAATTTAAAAAGATAAGATGGGAAGTGCCGGGTGTGGTGGCGCATGCCTTTAATCCCAGCATTTGGCAGGCAGAGGCAGGAGGATCTCTGTGAGTTCAAGGTTAGCCTGGTCTACATAGCGAGTGCCAGGCCAGGTGAGGCTACAGGAAGACCCTGTCTCAAATATAATAATAATAATAATAATAATAATAATAATAATAAGAAGAAGAAGAAGAAGAAGAAGAAGAAGAAGAAAAAGGGAGAATTATGGAGAAAGACACATAACACCGACCTCTTGTCTCCATATTCACACATAGGTAGGCTCACACAGACACACATGTGCATACAACACACACAGACACTGACATACATACATACTTTCGCACATACACATACACTCTCTTACACACATACATACTCATACATACACATTCACATACAGAGAGAGAGAGAGAGAGAGAGAGAGAGAGAGAGAAGCAATTGAATAACAGAAACGCTGGAACTTGGGATAGAGCTTGAAAACCAGCATAAATAGAGCCCTGGGGATACTGATGACATCAGAACTTAATGTGAGGAATGGGAGAAGAGCAAGGCTGCCAAGTTAGACTTAGCCTGGGTGTGATGCTGGACACTTACTTAGCTCTGCGAGATGAGGGTGATAACAATTACACCTGTTTCATGTGACTCTTGAGAGAGTGGTGTGGGACACTGTGCCCTCATAACTTATAACAATGCCTAGAGTCTAGAGAGCATTAGACAAGACTGAGCTGGTTACTGCTGCTCCTATCTGAAAATGAGAAGGCAAGGATGGGACACAGTTGTGGATTTGCTAGTTCAAATGACATCAAGAAAGCCAATGAGACGCAAAATAGTAATTACTATTAGAGCTGCTAGATTTGGATGGCAAGGCATTTTCTTTCCGTTTTGCTCAATACCCATGGCCTCTGCAAACCAGGGCAAAGGGGATATGCTACTTGAGTCTAATCCTTGTTTTATGAATGAGGCCACCATAGTCCCTGAGTTGACTGAGCCAAAACTCAAAGCCAAGTCCAAGTCCCGGGACCTGGCTCTCTGAACTTCATGCTCTTTCTCAAAGGAAAGTGTCCGTGAGTGTGGCCCTCTGAGGCTGAGTCACCCAGGCCTCACCCCCTCCTCTCCTTCATCCTGCCTGGTCGCCTCTCCCGGCTGCACCCAGCTGTGGGAGGGAGTGTGTGGCTCATCGCACAGGCCCCTGCAGGTTCCCAGGTAGGGCTAGCCTTGAGTGTCACCTTCCCAGCCCTGCCCTTTCAGGGGATCACCTGTCTGCTTCATGCTTCCTGGGTCCTGGATCATTCTTATTTGCAACTGTGGCCCTCTCTAGTACCCAGGATCCCTTCTGACCAAGCAGACCTGGCACAGCCTTGCAGGTACAATACCTGCCAGCCGCCAGTCTGTGCTGGCTTCCTGAGCCTGCACTGCCCAGAAAGGGAAGGGGGTAGTCTACTTAAGTCTACTTTTAAGTTACGGGCTGATGGTGTGACTCTGAATATCCCCAGCATAAACCCAGAACCTTGTAGCCTACGGTTAGTAGGAAGCCAGTGGCCTTCAGTGTCAGATGCATCTTGCCTAAATTCCAGCCCTGCTGTCTGCCCACAAAATGGGGGTGGTTCCTCAGCCTCTCTGAGCTTTGAGTTCTTCAAGATGTAACCTGGGCCAAGTGTTAGCACTTGGTAAATAGCCAATAAAGGGCATTCATCTAAAACCGGAGAAGCCAGGCATGGTGACACACAGGGGTAATCCCAGCACCCAGCAGGAGGATCAGGAGTTCAAGGTCATCCTCCCAAACACAGGAAGTCTATTAACACTTTACAGGCATTGTTTCATTTAACACTGCCCAGGAGGTTAGTAACTAACCTCATTTGCAGGTGAGGAGAGGTTTGAGACTCTGGGGTAGGTGCGTTGGAACAGTGGGGTTACAGTGAAGAGGGAATGCTGTTGGGTCTCTGAGGACCAGCTGGGACAGGGGAGCAGAGCATGGTGGCTCACAACTGTAATTCTGCACTCCAAGGCCAAGAGGTAGGAGAATTGGGAGTTTGAGATCAGCCTGGGCTATATAGTGAGTTCTAGGCCAACCTAGAATTAGATTGGAGACCTAGGAGACACTGTCTTTAAAAAAGAATTTTGGCAGGGGAGGGCTTATTATCATGACCTTGACCTGTCATGACCTTGGGACAAGACTGCTATAGGTTTTGGGGTCTTCAAGAGCCCTGAGCGCTCAAAAGGCTGCATACTCAGGCCTCATCCAGTCCACACTGAGAACACTGGGAAGGGGAGCAGAGCAGGGCCGAACAGAACCCACTAGTAAGTGCAGCCTAGTAAATGCAGTGACATCATCAGTGTGCAGCACAGGGCAGCCAAAGACTGTGTATTAAACCCTGTTGATTGCAGAAAACACAGGTTTGCCAGAACCAGGGCTTTGTTTCATTCCTGGCTGGTGTCTTACCCACTAGGCACTTACAAAATATTGCACAAACACGAAAAGACAGGAGCTGTTGAGTACCCGGGCCAGACATTGGGCAGAGACCTCCTTGAAGTCCTTTGGGTCCTCCTATGAGTGGACTTCAGAGTCATGGGGACTAGGGCACAGGTATGGGGATGCTGACCCTACACTATGTGCAAGAGGAAGACAGGATGGGAGTATGTTGTATCTATGTCCCAGTCACTGCGGGGACTGAGGCCCGTGGTCAGGTCCCAGAGCCAAGTTCAAGTTGACACCTTGGGAACCTTTGTCCTTGTGATATTGCTTGGTACAAATGGCACTCTTCTGAGGGACCTTAGGTTCCCTCAGAATCAGGCTGAATCCCCCACCCCATTATTCTAGGTACTTTTGGGGTGATGATGTCTGTGGTAGGCCTGGCCAGTGCCTGCCCAGGTATGGGGGATATGGTACAGGCATTCAAGTGGCCCAGGCCACACACACCTGTCAGCCCTAGCCACCTCATTCCTGGTTCTTGTGCCTCCCCAAACTTAAGGCCAGCTCTGGCCCATGCGGGAGAGCACTGCTCCAAGGAGCCCATTCATCACAAGGAATCCATGTCCTGAGGCTCTATTCAGACCCAGGCGCCAAAGAGGATCACACTTGGGTTTCTGAAGTCTGCCCACAGCTGCACACTCCTAACTTGGCCTGTGCTGGGCCCTGGCTTTCTGCAAGACAGGTCTGGCTGCTTGTTAGCCTATTGGTGCAGGCAGGACCAGCTAGGAATGACCCCACACAGGCACGAAAACCCAAGCTTATGTCAGCAGGCCTTGCTGCCTTGGCCCCTCTGCCCAAAGGCAGAGGGCCTGGTCCAACACAGGCTAGACAAGGTCATGCCCAGGTTCCCCATCCAGCCTCAGATTCAGTCCTCAGGGAGACCCACAGTGTCCTGTCATCTGTCTTCCCTGGCTGGCTTGGATGTGTAATTCCAGGGACAACCGTGGCCTTACTAATCTCCTTTCAGAGCCACCTACTGTCCAACCACCCTGTGTCTTCCTGTACAACTCTGTGAGAACAGAAGCTAGAACCCCTCCAGTCTGTTCATTCCTGTATTCCTGGGGCTTAAAATAATGTCTGAGACAGGTAGTATTTCTTAATATTTCTCCCTATGTAGCACAGACTGGCCCTGACCTCAACAATCCTCCCACCTCCTTCATGCGTTATCTGGACTCTCATCATCCTTTATGGAGCACCTCATCCTGCAGAGATTTGGCACCTACTACATGCCCTGTTCTATGCTAAGTGCTTCATGTCTGACACTTCATAGAAGCTTGCCTGCCCACTCCCTGACCAACTCCTAAGGTTGAGGGGTTCGGGAGGCCTAGGAATGTGCATTTTCATAGGCTTCCTCCCTCTTCCCTCCCCCACTCTTTAAGAAACACATTATTCTGAGAGTTGGACAGGCCTGGTCCAAGGCCTGGCCACTACTTTGGAGCTGCATGATCTTATGTGAGTGACTACACTTCTCTGAGCCTTCACTTCCTCCTCAGTAAACCTGGGACCAGAGTTGCCAGCTGTGTTGGCTTTGAGGCTGGACAGAGACTGGTTTCATACCACCATATGTGTAGTCCTTATCAACCCAGAAAGTGGCTCCTTTCCCTCAATCTGCTGGCCTCACACTACACCTGGCCCCCCACTCAGTCCCTTACATACACCAACTCTCCTCTCACTTTTCATTCTTGTACATTGACGTAAGCGTTGCTGAATCATGAGGCTGAGGTTTAAGAGCTAGATAGAGCGAGCATCTGCACCCTCCAGGCAGCCACACGGCGCGACAGACACACTGGAGTGCAGCTCCCAGGGGCTTTTAGGTCACCCTCTGTATGTCAGGATGGATTTTTTTTTTTTTTTTTTTTTTTTTTGGTAAATGACTCATAAAGGGAAGAAGGGGCCAACTCCGGGGAGTGTGAGGACAGGGGCCTTTATTCCAACCTGTTCTGCCTCAGGCTTTTTAGGGCAGTGGGTTTGTAGATCTAGACTTGTGTAATGAACATAGGACTTGCCAATTTTTTTTCAGATTAAGGAAATCCCCCTAGCATGCTGTGTAAACTACCTGCCAGATTCACCCCTGCTTAGAGGACCTGGTTCCTGTCTGCACTGGGGATGCTGACTGTACCAAGGTATCAAGTCAGAAGGTCCAGGTGAAGGGTGAATGCTTTACATAGGAGTCTAAAAGCCAAGCAGTTATTAGTGCAGCATCCGGGTGCTCGCCCAGTACAGGAGCCTTTTTTGTCCCCAGTCTTTTCCCAGGGGGTGGGACTTGACTCCCAGGTGGGTCTGAAGGCATCACTAGGACTGTCACCTGGTCCTCACACTGTCTGCCCTGATGAACATGCCCTTTCTCCAGACAACCAGAGAAACAATGGCAGAACCTCATTAATTCACAAAGCAGATATGGGAGCAAAAGAAGGAAAAGAAGGCAGGTAAGACATTCACCTCCATCCTCCATCCTCCCTCCCCACCTCCCTATCAGATTGGTCACCCTGGCCCTGGAAGTCTGCAGCCCTTCTAAGCCCAAGAAAAGCCTAAGCCATGCCAGCATGCTGAGTGGCTGCTTTCTCTGAAAGCTATCATTAAACACCCGGACAGCCACTTTAAACATGTCCCAGGCTGCAGGAACCCCAGCAACTCCTGAAGATGAAGTGGGACATGTTCAGGAGGCAGCTCAGCCCCAAACCCAGCTGTAATTCCGTCTACCAGGTGATGGGCAGTGTAGTCCCAGTTTCCACCCAACCATCTGTCACAAAGCCAGAGCTTTAGGTCCTTTCTGGTGCCCCTGGAGCAGCCCTCCCGCCTCCATACTGAACAAAGTCTCAAATTTCAGAGGCCCAGGGAGGCAAAGGGAATTGCCCGAGCCACCATCAACACAGGGGCCCCTGCCACCACAGACCACAAAGCAGTTTTCTGGCTCCAAAAAAAGTACACAAGGCAGAGTGGGGAGGGAAACAAGAAGTCAAGCCAGCATGGCTCATCACGGCTCAAATAGGGCTCTCTTGATGGCTTGCAGAACCTGCCACTCCTCCTTCCAAAAACTCGGCAAGCCCCCACCACCCAGCCCCCACGCTCTTCCTGGAAGTAGTTGTGGTCAGAGAAGCAAAGAAGTTTCCTCTCTGTCATCCATTTCAAACGATGCTGGGTGGATGGCCAAAAAGGCCCATCTCTCTGGCCCAGGAGTGGACACAAGAGCTTTGCTAGATTCGAGGGGCTGTCCCCGAAGAGTTAGCTCAAGCTGGGCTAGCAGAGAACAGGCAACTATCCCCACGAAACGCTCAGACTGGAGCCGCCATCTTCCCAAACAAACCAAAAGTAGCAGGGCCGTTTGGTCCCCAGAGCTGTGGGTGGAGCTGTGCAGGCTGCCCAGCCCCAAGCATACCCATAACCACTTGAGCAGCCCCTGTCCCCAACCCAGGACATCCTTTGGCAAAGCACACACTCTAGAATCCTTTTTTCTTTAAAAAAAAAAAAAAAACTTTCATAATAAAGTTTATTACCTAAACTGACTGTAAAAAATATAAAATAGGATGTTCTGCATAGCAGAAAAAAGAAACCAACAACCCCCCCTCCCCGAAGAGTTAGCTCAAGCTGGGCTAGCAGAGAACAGGCAACTATCCCCACGAAACGCTCAGACTGGAGCCGCCATCTTCCCAAACAAACCAAAAGTAGCAGGGCCGTTTGGTCCCCAGAGCTGTGGGTGGAGCTGTGCAGGCTGCCCAGCCCCAAGCATACCCATAACCACTTGAGCAGCCCCTGTCCCCAACCCAGGACATCCTTTGGCAAAGCACCCCCTCTAAAATCCTTTTTTCTTTAAAAAAAAAAAAAACTTTCATAATAAAGTTTATTACCTAAACTGACTGTAAAAAATATAAAATAGGATATTCTGCATAGCAGAAAAATGAAGCCAGAGACCCTCCCCCACCCCTGGTTTGTGCAAAGATACTGGGAATATGTAAACATGGAGAGGTAGGAATAGCGTTCAGGTCCTGGCCCCAGACACAAGCTGCTACAACAACCAGGGGGACCCAGAGGGAGCACCAGGAGGGGGGGCCCCCAAGAGGCGGGGAGGGGTCTCCAGCCTGGAGCGGGAGGCTCCTCGCCCCCCACACCCACTCCCTCCGACCCAGGCAGGGAGGGCTCCCATGTGGTTCCAGGAAAATAATAATTAATAATAAACAATACGGCGCCCCCACTTAATGCTGTGCGCACGGCGGGGCGGCCGATCAGATCTGGAAGGGGAAGGAACTCAGGTAGTCTCGGAGGACAGGGTTGAGGGGGATGCGCGCCAGGTTCTCTCGTCCCACGGTGGCCACGATGCGCTGGCGACACAGCTCCTGCAGCGGCCGCACGCGGCGCTGGCGCAGCGGGGCCCCCAGCATGCGGCGCGGGGCCGCCACGTAGTGCTCCAGCAGCTCGAAGAGGCAGTCGAAGGTCTCGCGGCTGCCATCCAGGTGGAAGCGACCGGCCTGGAAGTGCACGCGGATGCTCGTGGGGCCCGAGGCCATCTTCACGCTAAGCGCGAAGAAGCAGTTCCGCTGGCGACTGTCGCGCACCAGGAAGGTGCCCACCGGCTCGGCGCGCAGCCGCTCGTGCGCCCCGTGCACGCTCAGGGGCCCCCAGTAGAAGCCGCAGGCGTCCAGGAGCGCGCTGGCCCGCGTGATGCGCCGGTAATCGGCGTGGGAGCGGAACGTGCGGAAATGCGTGTCGCCGGGGGCCGGTGCCGGGACCGCCGGGCAGGGCCGCGGACGCGCAGGGACGGCCGGCGAGGACGAGGACGAAGATGAAGACGTGGACGAGGACGAAGGCTCTGGCCGCCGTCTGGGCTCTGCTGCCGGGGAGATCGCATTGTCGGCTGCCACTTGGTTGCGTGCTACCATCCTACTCGAGGGGCCAGCCGGTGGGGTGGGCCATAGCGTCCGGGGCTGCGCTGATGGGGGAGACAGAGGCAGTGAGCCGGGCGTCCGGGTGGCGCTGGCCGCCCAGCGGAGGAGCGGCGCCCAGGACTACAGGGAGCCGAGGGCGGGACACGGAGTCCGCCCGGCGCCTCTGAGCCTCGGTGGGCTCATCTGCAAAATGGGCTGTTCCCTGCTCCACAGAGTCCTTCCAGTCTCCGCACACAGAAGGGGGCGTGGAGAGGGGACCGACTCCGGGCCGTCCCGGTCGGTGGCTCTCCACCCCGCGGCCGCCGCCTGCTGGCCACGCGGGGGACTGGAGCCTGGGCCGGGCGATCTGGGCTCCAGGCAGGAGAAAAGGAGGCTCTGCGGGAGTCCCGCGCGCGCGGGGAACCGCCAGGAGGAGTGAGTGGGGCGGGGGCCAGGGGCGTGGCACTCGCGACCCCGCCACGCAGTCCGGGAGGCCGCTCCGGTCGGGCTTCGCTCCCCTTCCTCCCTCTGGTCCCCTCCCGTCTCCTCCGCAGCCGCTCCCCGGGCTCACCTGGCGGCGGGACGCGGGGCGCCGCGACTGGGGGCTCCGGGGCGGCTGTCGCGCATGCTCCGAGGCCGGGAGCCGTGCAGCTGCCACGGCCGCAGCTCGCTCTGGGGCTACCCGCCCCTGCATCAGGCTCTTAAGCGGGCGAGAAAGTGGCCCCGCCCCAACAGCCCCGCCCACCAGCCGCTTTCGGTTTCTCTTTCCGCCCGGAGCCTCTCGGTCGGTGCCCGCTCCGCTCTCCTGAGACCCTCCCTGAAGAAAGCGCCTCGACCTGACCCGATTGGCGCCTGTGCCTCCTGGGGCCCTGGCTCTGCCAGGGATCTTCTGGTCCCGGTCTCGGATGGCCCACTCTAAAGTGACCTAGCGCCCACACTTTTGCTCTGCTACCTTCGCCCCACATCCCTGCAGCCGGGCCTTGGGACGCGCACCCAGCGCGGACACGCCTTCTGGGCTCCAGGTGTGGCCGCGCCCTCTGGGGCAGGGCTCAGGCCTCGCCTCTCCGGAGCCAGCGCCCCCCTAAGAAGCTCCTCCCATCCGCGGCCCTTCCCGCCCAGAACCCAGAGGCTTGGGTGGTCCCCGCCCATCTCCGAGTCCCGAAAGCTGGCCTTGGATCCCGTCGCGGCGTCGGAACTCTGCGCGCGCCCCTCCCGTCGGCCGCCGGGCCTGGCCTCGGCTTGGGCTTCCCAGGAAGCGGCGGTGTGACCGCAGGCTTCAAAAGAAACCTAAGGCGGAGCGGGAGGGGCGCCTCCGCTCCGGGTCGAGTTCCTCAGAAACCGGGTGGGGTGGGGCTGGGCTGGGTCCCCAGCAGCCTGGACTCACCCTCCCTGCACTCCTACATCCTAGGCTTCTGGAGAAACTGAGGCCAGGGGAGGGGCTGTGATTCACAGTGGCTAGGAGATCTGGAGCTCCAGACCTGGCTTGTGTCCTTCCAGTTTGATTCGGGCACTTCCAAATGAACCCAGTGAAAAAATGGGGCGTTCTTAGCTGTGACTCCAAAACTCGGCCTCCCCTTCCTTTCACCCGTACAGACGGCCTTCGGGGAGGCTCCACTAAGCGTCTGCCGCACAAGGCCCCCCGCGCTCTGTGCATACCTTGTGCCAGGGCCTATCATTTGGACACTGTGGTTTAGTGATGTGTTTGTAGGTGCCTAGTTGGTGGCGGGTGTTTGTGAATGAAGGTGGGTGGGGAGCCCATTCTGGAGGTTCCCATGCATACCGCCTCACACTGGCGCACACTGCCCTCTACAGGATTCACTCAGACTGCAGCCAGGCGACTCAGATTAGGGTCTAGCTCCTCCTGGTCTCCCTGTTCCTAGACTGCCTCAGTTTCCCCAGGTTGAGCCCAGAGCCCCATGTTTCCTCATAAGCACAACGGGGTGTCCCCAAATTAACCTGTCTTGTGTTCCTTGAATTTATGTGGCTAGGGCTGGTAGTGATCACTAGTGTGGGAGAGAAGATGCTGAATTGTGCTGACCAGGGATGGAGCAGCTGTGGCCACGTGTTGGTAACACTTCACTGGTGTCTGGGTAGCAGAAGGTTTTGTAGTGGGTAAAGTCCAGACTTAGAGGCCAGGTTCTCGAGCTCTGTCACTTCTAGCCCATGACCTTGGACATGTGATTGCATGTCCCTCTGCTTCTGAGATGGGGTAACAGTGCCTCCCTCAGCTCTGTGGGCAATTCATTGCCCCTCTGTGCAAATTTCTTCCAGTAAGTACTTGCTCTTAATGCCATTGTTCATCTGTGGCCTGTTGGAGTCACAGACACATGACTTTGTCTTCCTCCTCCTCTTATTATTTGGTGTGTGTGTGGGGGGGGTTCTTTTAGTGTCTCATGTAACCCAGGATGGCCTTAAACTGCCCATGTAGCCAAGGATGACATTGAATTCCTGATCCTTCTGCCTGCATCTCTCTAGTGCTGGAATTACAGGTGTGTACTGCCATACTTGGTTTTATGCAGTCCTAGGGAATGAACCCAGGGCCTTGTGCATACTGGGCATGCACTCTACCAACCGAGCTACAGTCCCAGCCCCAATTATTATTATTCTTTCTGTCGTACTGAGGATTGAACCCAAGCTCTCATATATGCTAAGCAAAGGCCCTACCAACTGAGAACATCCCCAGCTCCATTGTGTTCTTTTAGAAGCCCCATTCTGGGGAGCACAGGCTGGAGAGGTCAAAGTGGAGGAGGAGTAGATAAGCTTCTTGGGTGTACAGCAGCCTCTAGGAGTTGGCAGCAGGAAGGCTGGAGCTGAGGTGGGTGGGCCTGCTAGGAGATGGCAAGACTGGACTGGCTTCTGCAGGTTTGTCTCTCTGCCGGGCTGCTTGGCAAGCCTCTACAGAAGTTCTATAAATAGCAAATGGTCCCCAGACCCCTCCCACCTCCTGGCACTTTTCAGCAGCTACTCTAGAGAGCTGCCCTCTTTCCTTCAGTCAGGGGCCTCCTTCCTTTAGCCCCCCTGTCCACTGGCCAGCCCTCTCCCACATCCCTAAGGACCTCACTTTTGCTTCCTTTATTGTGACCTGCTGACTCAAGCTGACTGCTAAGTGTTTCCCAATCCTTAAACCACTCTTGGGCCCAGCTGTACAGTCTGCCCATTTTATAGATGTGGAAACAATCATGTGTTCAAGGGCACACAACTCAGACATGGTAGAGTCAGGGTTCTTTTCCTGAAGTCTTTCCCCCATCAATGCAAACTCCTCCTTGTCCCCCTCTCCTGATGGTCTCCTTGCTGGTCTGTCTGCTGCTGAAGAATCAGAGATCTGGCCTTTGTCTCCAGCCTGCTTTCCTGCATCCCTAGGTCTGTCAGCTGAACTCCCACTTTCCCTTTTCCAGCCCTCTGAGTCTCAGTTTCCCAGCCTGTCCAAGGGGCCTGGCACCTTCCTTGAATCCTGACCAGGTTGCAAATTGCAGGGTGAGCCAGGCTGAGTCTGACCAGCCGCAGACAGTTTGGTTTCAGTTTCTAAAAGCTGTAAGTTCAAATAAAAACAAAACCAAATCCAGATGTCAGAGGGAAAAAGAAAGATGCCGAGGGACAACGCTTTCCAACTTTGGGTCACGTGGGGGCCCACAGAAGAACACACAAGAGCCCGGAGCACAGTGCCAGGAATACAGTGACTGGCACAGGTGACTTTTTGGTATCTTGTTTACTTGCAGTCTTTCCCAAGTGCTGAGATTGCAGGTGTGCTCCACCATGCCTGATATGTATACAGCTCTGGGAATGGAACCCAGGGCCTCCAGCTCTCCACCAGCAGAGCTTTTGTTTGCTTTTTGAGATAGAGTCTTGTTGCCTGTAGCAAGTTTGTTTACTGGACTAAATGCTGTGACTAAGTGCTGTGATCCCAAGCATGCAGACGATTTCCAGTCACTAGATGCTTCTGTGTCACCACCTTGTTGGCCACAGCCTGACCTGCAAGCCTCCTCTCTCAAATCAGACTCTTGTTTTTTCAGTTTCTCTTTCCAGCATTGGCAACATCCTGTTGAGAAAAGATTCCCCTTGTCAGCCCGTGTGATTTTGAAAGTGCTCCTTACTCAGTGGTCCTGGAGGTTAGGCGCTGTCCCTAAATGATAGTGCTGCTGTTTGTTGAATATCAGTTTGTCACTTTTAAGCATATGACCTGGGGCATGCTCCTTAATGTCCTCCTTACCCAATGCTCCTGGAGGTTAGGTGCTGTCCCTAAATGATAGTGCTGCTGTTTGTTGGATATCAGTTTGTCACTTTTAAGCATGTGAGCTGGGGCATGCTCCTTAATGTCTTAAATGCAAGAATGGGGTGCAGGGGAGTAGATGTCCTTTATTCCTTCATTTTGCAGCAGCTATTTACTGAGGACAAAGCAGTCTTTAGTGACATTCCAGATTGTACTAAGTACCTGTGGTAAATGGAGAGAGCGGGAAGGATTGAGTGTTTATGGGGCGAGAGAAGGTGGGGGGGGCTTAGAGGCGGTAACAAGGCACTGAGGCCTTTGTGAGAGCACAATGAAGGGGACTCAGGTGACGGGAACAGCTTGTGGTAGGGGTTACTGATAGAGAGAGCACAGGAACAAATGAAGGGGTGACATGCAGAGATCCTGTCCATCAGGTCAGACCTTGGTTGGAGAGCAGGGAAGGGATTTTTACCCCTAAGCAGTGTTGACAAGCCGTGGGTGTGTCATCCCAGTACTTGGGAGGCTGAGGCAGGAAGATCATGAGCTCTAGGCTAGCCCGTGCTACAAATCAAAAGAACAAAAGCAAACAAAAAAGCAAGGTCAGGGCACAGGTGGTACTGGGTGAGAAAGGAGCCTTCTGTTGCCTGCCTTTCAGACCCCTACAGCAGTCCTGTCTAAACTTCCTGGGCCTGGAACAAGGACAGTCCAGATGAATATGGAGACATCTATCTGCACCTTAGAACAGCAATGCACACTCTGGCCAGGGTTCTGCTTTCTACCTTGTCTTTCCAGTGGAGTCTAGAAAGCCACATTCCTGGAGGTAGGAACCCTTACAGGACCAGAAGGGAGAGATCAGATACTGGATTCCACGAGTGAGAAATCCCAAACTGGGAGTTAAAAATCCCAAACTGGAGAGACTGGAAAGTGCTCTACAGGCTGTATGGCTGACTTCAAATTAACTTCTTCTGGTGGCCTAGGAACTGTCCCCAAGCTGGAGCATGGGAGGCCTTTCCGTCAGTAAATCTCCCAGGCTCAGGGACCTACTGTGTGCTGTTCAATGGTCCCCACTCACTTCCACCTCTACCACATCTCCTGACCACAAAAAAAGACCATTCTCTCTCCTGGCTGATTCCACAGGGCTCCAGTGGAAAAGGAATGGCGGAGGGGGTGGTGCTAGGGATTAAATCATCCCTGAATCATACCAGGGTCTGTCCTTCTTTGCCTCCCTGACCCAGCCTAGGACCAGGGCCAGGCTGCCCTAATCAGAGGCCTAGGCATCAGGGTTACCCTAACACACACTGTGTGTGTGTGTGTGTGTGTGTGTGTGTGTGTGTGTGTGTGTGTGTGTGTGCCTGTACCACAATGTGCATGTGGCGATTAGAGGACAACTTTCAGGAGTAATTTCCTTCCACCATGTGGATCCCAGGGATCAAACTTAGGTCATCAGACTTGACAGCAAGCACCTTTATCCAAACCATCTCACCAGCACCTTTACCCACTGAACCGTCTCAACCAGCCCATAAATAATCTGTGGCTGATTTAGTCTCCCCATCATGTTAGGGTGGCATGTGCCTATGCATGCAGGCCTGCATGTGTTTGTGTGAGTGCTTGTGTTAGGCATGTGAGCATGTAGGGATTTGGGCATGGGTATCCATATGCTCATACCACTTTGCCACTTTTGGGGGAGCGGTTGAGTCCCTGTAGCCCCAGCCTCTGCCTCTGCCTCCCAAGTGCTTCGATTAAAGGCATGAGCCACCACTCCTGGCCCCACTTTACACCATAGCGTCTTTTTATTAGTGGGAGAAAAAAAAAAAACCACTGCTGACTCAAGGATAGTCTTCCAGGGTACAAGCTTTAATTTGTGTGGCATAGAAATTGCTGTAAAACGTTCCTGTGAGAAGATCAAGGTCATCCCAGCATTTCCCTAGTGGTGGCTGTCTCCTTGAGGTCAAACGGACAGACACAGGAACCACCTCTGGAGTACATTCTCACTTGTATCTTCGCCCTAAAGGACAAAAATGGGAAAAGGGGCCTTTAATAGCTGAATGCTTCACCATCCACTTATTCCTCCATCTGTCCTCCAGCCATCCAAGCTAGCCAGCTGCCCTCAGCAGCCTGTAGCCTTTCTGGAGCTCCCTCTGCCCTGCCCCCAGGCTGCAGCAGACTGCCCCCATCACTCTACTAGGCCAGGTACCTGAGCTCCGCCTCTTAGCTCCGTGTGTCCTCTTGCGCCTTCTGACTGCCTTTCTCTTGTTCACCTTTCCTTCCAAGGTCTTCCTGTTCCTTGGGCAGCTGCCACAGTGGCTGGGCCTTGGAGGAGTGTGGCGAGAATGCATGGTCTGTTTAGGGTGCCTCGGTGGTGGGCTGGGGTTGGGGCGGCAACTGGTGCTCCGATGGTTGGCTGGGCTGCAGCTCCGGCAGCGGCGGCCACAGTTGCACTGGTTACAGGTGTGGCCTTGGGGCCAAGAGGTGCTGTGGGGATGGGGGTGGGTGGTGGGAAGGCTCTGCATCTTGGTGTCCATGGGGGGGCCACACTTGGAGGCACAGAGACCTCCTCTTCCTCCTCCTGTTCTCCCAGCAGGCCCAGCTTTGGAGAGTGTCTGCAGTCTTGGTTTATGTAGCTAGGCCAATTATGATGGCATAGGCCAAGAGGGTGACAGATACAGAAAACCCTGTCCCTCACTCTCATCCCAGGGCAGGGCAGCCCTCAGGGTCCTGTGGGGTGGGAGATCTCATCTGTGGATCAGATATGCTTCATCACCACTCCATGTTACAGTTTCCCCAGCTTTGGAATGGGGACGGTAAATTGTATCCACCTCACAATGACAGTGACGTTATGAGGATTAACAGACAATCTATGTCACCAAGGTTAACTCAGGCACAGCCTGCAGTCACTGCTCCATCTAGACCCCTGACAGCTGCCATAGTCTTCCTTTTCCACTGGGCTATCTGGTGCCTAGGGCTGCCCTGGCCCACCATAGGAGGTGTGGCGGGTAGTGAGAATGAGCCGGTGTAGCCTGATGTGGCAGCATCTTGGACTGATGAGTCAGCCAAATGACTGGGGTCCTTGATGGGGTTCTTGGGCTGTTTGGCAGGCCCACCTCCCCAGCAGCCTTTCCAGATAGGAGATTGCAGGTCGGGTTTAAATTCTACTTTGTATCAAAGTCTGATCTTGGGTATATCATGGGATTTCCTTAGCCTTATGTGAGCTCTTCCCTGGCATTATGAGCCTGAGATGCTGGCCCTTGAGTCCTGGCTGCCACCCAACACTACTCATCCTCAAGAAGCTGGGCTCAGTGAGCAGTTTGTATTATGCCCTGCAGGCCTTCCCTGGCCTTCAGCCACTCCACCAGAGCTACCTTTGCTCTGAGACTTGCCTCTGTGCCTCCATCTCTTTTCCTGTCCACATGCCCAAGCTCCCATTCCATTACCCCAAGTAACTGCCTCTCACCATGATGCCAGCATTCAGTGTCATTGGCCTTTATCCAAGTTCAGTTTTTTAAAGTGTTTAATATTACATTGATGTGTGTGTTTGTGTTCAGGCACACAGGCCAGGCTGCACATGAGGAGGTCAGAGGGCAACTCTCAGGAGTCAGCATGGATCAGTTTTCTCATCAGGCTTGGTGACAACTGCCTTTATCTGCTGAGCCATCTCGCCAGCCCAGCCCTTTTGTATTTGTTTGTTTTTGAGACAGCCTCATGTAACCTAAGCTGGATTTGAACTCACTGTATAGCCCCTACCTTCCAAGTGCTGGGGATGACAGGTGTGTGCCACCCAGCTCTAAGTCACTTCTTAATAAACATGCCAGATGGGCTATGAAATGACATAAAAATCCACCTTATTTACTGAGCCCCCCTGACTAGCTAAGTCAGGCTAGTTTGCTAGGCTGCTTTGCCTGGTTGCTGAATGGTAGGCCTCCAAAATCTGTGTCCACAATCTAACCCTATGATTAGAAGCCTGCCAATATGACCATATTTAGGTGTATTGAAGCCAAGAACATGAGACTGCCAGACCAACTGGATGGGCCTTCACGTTCACTGGCGAAAGTCTTCACACAAGGAGGAGACCTACAATTGATGAAACTGAGGGCTGGGGTATGGCTCAGTGGTAGAACACTTGCCTGGCAGGTGCAAGGTCCTGGGTTTGATCTCTAGCCCTGCAAAATAAATTATAAATACAAATGAAGTAGAGGTTGGGGGTGCTGTAGCCATAAGCCCATAGTACCTAGAGCAGCAGCTAGTGAACCTGCATTCCAGAATTGAAGCCTCCAGAGCTCTGCATGTGGCAGAATACCCGTGAGGCAGGCTCTGCGCTTGCACTGCACCAGAACAGGCTCAAAAGGCTGAGCAGACAGCCCTGAGGCCCCTGTAGCTCCTAAGGGACAGCTGGCCTCCCAGCTCCAATCCACCAGCTTTCCTTTCCCAATCACTGTCCTCACCATGGCTTGCTGGAAGGAGGCTAGGCCATACTGGAAGGCCCTTCTTGGTCTCTGCCTCTTCTTACTGCTCCTCCTCCTTCACAGAGCCCCACCAGCTCTTCCTAAAACCCATTCCTACACTCACCAGGCCCTTTGCTCCTCCCCTGTGGTCTATCACTGGGCTTTACTACCTTGGCAAATGAGCAGATACTGGACTCTGAGAGAGTGAGGCTGACTGGAGGAGGCCCCTGTGGCATGGTGGGTGAGAGCCAAGGGGCAGGCTCCCCCCTTTGTCCCTCTTCCCTACCCCTGCCACCCAGAAGCCACAGCAGTAGCCTCACCTTCTGACCACCTGTGCCCCTGCCCCCTCCATAGCAGCCAGTGTAGCCTTGATGTGCCTAGAGGCTTGAAGAACTTCCTAGGACCAGGATAGGTCACACTTGCTGTTTTAAGTAGAACTGGTCAGACCCCCAACAACTTCTCTTTGCACATTAATTCACAGACCAGAACCTGGGCTTGCCTCTGTGCCCAGGAAAGTTATCCAGGGTTACTGTCTCTGTCTACCACTGGACCCCTTGGCAAAAGGAGTATCCAGGGAGGAAGGACATAAACTTCCCATGTGAGGGTGACAGCCAAAGAATTGGGCTAAGAAACAGCAACATCTTCCCTTCAGGCACTTGGACATCTAAAACCCCATTGACAATATATATCCCATATATCCCAGGGTGGCTTTGACCTCCCTGTGTAGCCAAGAATGACCTTGAACTTCTGATCCTCCTGCCTCCAGTTCCTGAGGGATTACAAATATGGACCATCAGGTATGGACCATCTTGCTAGGTTTATGTAGTGCTGAGTACTGAACCCAGGCACTATATCCTGTATTCAAAGCAGCAAAATGACAGCTGGGCCTCCAGAATGGGGAGGATCCCAGGCCCCTCATCATTACTCTGCCTTGGTGGCTCTCCCCTCCAGGAACGT
>NW_008335297.1:4589052-4597872 GCF_000622305.1 Nannospalax galili | reverse complement strand
AGTGTGTTTGTTTTTTTTTTTTTTCTCACAGCCCCCACACACACACACACACACACACACACACACACACACCACAAAGGGAGAGAGAAACGAGAATTCCATGGAGACTCTTTATTCTTTTCTGAATGTCCTCATCCTCAGGAGTGGCAGTGGGCACTGGTTTCCAAGCAGGCCTCATGGTGGATCAGGATCAGGGCTCGACTCTGCCGCATTTTCCTTGGCACCGTTCTCCTGCTGCGAAGACTCCATCAACAGCAGCTTGCCTTTCACTGGGAGTTGCTCCTCCTCTTCCTCCTCCTCTTCCTCCTCCTCTTCCTCTTCTTCTTCTTCCTCCTTCTCCTCCTCCTCCTCCTCCTCCTCACCCTCTGATGACAGGGAGAAGTTGTCCTGACTCACACAGGCCACAAGTTTCTTCATGGAGGACTCATGGCCATGGCTATGGCCCGTATTTTGGGCTGTTCTGTGGCTGGTGCTGAGCTTGGCACAGCGAGCACCCATCGCCCACTCCTGTCTCTCTAGACTAAAGGGGAGGCAGCTGGGGCAGTGAAAGGGTGTGAGACAGGTGGGCGGGGCTCTGACCTCACAAAGGAGCTCCTGGCACCACCCTCCCCGACCTTGGAACTTGGAGCAGAGCTGTCATTTTCTAGAAACTACTGGCTCAGATGGTCCTTTGAGCTGGGATGAGGATTGGGAGTGAGGGGATTCTGGGGGCAAGTTGGGGGATGAATGGGTTCTGGAGGCCAGAGGGAACAGACTTCTCAAGACAGAGCTGTTGACCATTTTGTGAGTGGGGGCTGCCTTTGAGCAAGGACATGAGCAGAATGGGTTATCCTAACCCACCCATGTTCAACACACTGCTTTTGTCCCCAACCCGAAACACCACTACTAAGACTTCTTGGCACATGCCAAGCAAGCCTACCACACCCTACCACACCAAGTCCTATCCCAAACCAGCCCAATCTAGCCCTGGCTGGCTTTCCCAGATTCTCTTGTCCCACATCAAGACTTTTGCACAGTTCATACTTCAATCATCCATACCAATCATTTCACCCATCTGGCATGGTCTAGGTCACACTCTGGCAGAAGTGTGGCCACAGGGGTCTGGGGAAGAGTGCCCTCCCCACCACCTCCTGCGTCTACACAGTTGGTGAAAGGAGACGGTAGCCAGCAAGTCTCATCACATGTCAAGCTTTATTTGGCAGGTGGCTTTGCTTTACTCAGATCTTGTGGCTCCTTGGCAGCTCAGGGCTCAGAGATCAACGTGGAACGGTTGATAAGCCTTGTGTGACATTCCCTGGGCAGGTGACTTCCTTGGCTCCAGGCAGGCTCCAGGGAGGCTTAGGGGTGGTAGTGATGGTGTCTCCTACACCTCCTGCACCTGCATCTCCTCCTTCGGGATCTTCTGCAACCTTTAGGAAGGAAAAGATTCTGGTTTTCTGGGCTGGCTGGGGAGGGGGTAGGCGTTGGAGTGTTTCCCTGGGGTCAGTGACAGCCTTTGGATACTACTGGGTGGGGTGAGCCCAGCCTCCCTCCTGCCCTGCTGGACAGCCTGACCTCTGTGCTGCCGCTTCCTGTGGCAGCAGGAGCGTCTCCTCGGCCTCCTGCAGGACCGGCGCTTCCTGTGGATGCGGTGCGGCCTCCTGCTCGAGCAGCGCCTGTGTCTGTGGTACTGGTGGCCCTGGTGTGTTCTCCCATAGTCTTCCACACTCTCTGGGCTCAGCCCCTGCTCCTCTCCCTGCTCCTCACGTCCATATTCCTGCCCAGGCCCCTGGTGCGGATGCTCACTGGGGCTCCTTATGCGGTATCGGACCATAGTGCCAGGAGATCAGGAGGCTCCGGGCTGAGGCTACAGCTGACCTGGAATGGAGGAGGAGGGCTGAGGCCTGCCCACCTGGTCTTGGTGGTGGTGATGGTTTTGGTCTCGGGGGCTCTCTGGGGGTCATATATAAAGGGGGACCCACTGTGAGCTGGCAGCCCACCCCTGATTGTCCCCACCCTGCCCAGTCTCCTCTGTGAAGGCAACACAGGGCGAGTCCTGCAACACTGGTACATAGGCTTGGCGTAAGGCCAAGCCACTCATCTTGCCTTTTGTCCAATATGTAGCAGATCACAAGAAAGCTTTTTTATTTTGAGATAGGGTCTCAGGCAGCAAAAAAATAACCTTGAACTTCTGAGCTTCCTCCCTCCATCTCTCAAGTACTGGGATTACTGATGTGTGCCACCATGCCCAGTTTATACAATGCAGGGGATCGAACTCATGGCCTTGGACATGCTGGGCAAGCACTCCCAACTGAGCCACATCCTCAGTCCCAGTAACCAGCTCTTCATTGTCCTAACCCATGCCCTCATCTTGCCAGGAGTAGGAATGAAAGGGGACATGTAGTTCACTACTGAAATGGCCACAGTAACAGCACACTGTCACCTTGTAGTCACATACTCATATATCTTCCATGGGGGAAACAGGCACAGGAAGACTGAGATGCTCAAGGTTACTCTGCTGATGAGGGGCAGGCAGGGCCAGGTGCTGCTGAAGGCAACATGGCTTCAGAGCCCAGTCCCTCAACTCAGTTCCTTCCTTGCCACAGAGTATGTAGCCCTCCAAAGCCACATCATCTCCAGCCTGACTCTGTCCTCCTGACTTGCTATGTGACCAAAGATAATGAACTTCTCTTACCTCTGTCTCCCTGGCTCAAATTATACTGAACGTGTTATGCTGGACGTGTATGAGGATCTGGGCTCCAACACCAAAACAAGTTGTGTTTACAATTTTATATATAGTGTTTTCATATACAATGTGGTTTTGAAACAGATTTTTTTACAATTTCAAATGAAAACAAATACATTTTGGTAGTTGTCTACATTGGGTATTGAGTATCCATTGGAGTCCCAGAGAATCAGAACCATAGCCACTAAAACCCAGTTTCCCCCTCATGACATAGTGAACAGAGTAATGTCATCCCTCAGGGATGTGAACATGTCACCATGCTTGACAAAAGGGGCTTTGGATTAAGATCTTGATCTAGGAAGTTCCGTGAAAGGACAAAGGCCCTTATAACAGAAAGGGGCTGGGGGTGTAGTGCAGTTGGTAGAGTGTGTGCTTAGGAAACTCAAGGCATAAACCAGGTGTGGTGGTACATGCCTCTAATCCTAGCACCCAGGGGGTAGAGGGCAGGAGGGTCAGGAGTTCAAGGTCACCCTTGGCAACATAGGCAGTTTGGGCCAGCCTGGAACCCCGCCTCAAGATAAGATGGACCCTTAAAGGTGGAAAAGGGCTGTGAGCTGAGCTGCAGGGGCTCTGGAAGTTCAGAAAGGCCAGAAGGTAGCTTCTCCTTCAGAGAGAATTCCAGAAGGAAACACTCTACTAACCCCTCTGTTTTAGTTCCCTTGTGGGACTTATGACCTACAGCTCTGGAAGATGACTTGTGTTAAGATACAAAGCTGGGTGATTGTTACTATGACCATTGGACTCATTTGCTAGAGGTTTAATTCAGAAGCCTTTCCAGGAGGTAGAGGCCCACACACCAGAACTGTGAGATAGGGGAGATTGAGGACACTACAGAGCTATCTCCCCCTAAATGTTGTCTAGTTAATAGTTTCCTTAAAAAGGGGGGCCAGTGTGATGGCTCAGCTGGTAAGGGCACTTGCCACCAAGACTAACAGACCCAACCTAGACTGGGAAAGCCAGGCCCAAGGACTGGGGTCAGGGGAGGGCTAACTTGTTCAGGACCCCACCCCCACACCCCCCATGAGCTTACACGAGACATCCAGGGAATCGTCTTGGAACTTGGTTGGACCTGTCACACAGGTCCACTGGAATTTGTTTCTGACCACCCATCACCTGGCACTGGGTGTTAGGTGGATGTCTATGTCTCTCATGGGTAGCAATGCAATAGACTTTGCCACCTGAAATCTCACTGTGCCCCAAACTGGGCTGTGTGGCTTTCTGGCTTTCTGGCTGACTTTATTGGGAGCTGACTTTATTGGGAGATGAAATCTTGGGGGCTGAGAGCCCCCTTGTGGTTGTGTCTGCCATTGGTTGTGA
This sequence comes from Nannospalax galili, assembly GCF_000622305.1. Lineage (NCBI taxonomy): Eukaryota > Metazoa > Chordata > Mammalia > Rodentia > Spalacidae > Nannospalax > Nannospalax galili. The sequence continues at coordinate 4,593,830 of NW_008335297.1, read as the reverse complement.
AATCTTGGGGGCTGAGAGCCCCCTTGGGGTTGTGTCTGCCATTGAAGTACAACCACCCCCAAATTTACCCAAGGATGTCGCTGTCCACAGAGGTCCTCAGACACACGCCCTAACACATGCCTTGCGCTTATTAGGCAAGCGCTCTACCACTGAGCTAAATCCCCAACCCCTTCCCTAAGTCTTTTTAACACATCCTCTTTCCCATCCTCACCCCCAGAGCCCAAGGACCAAGAGCCATGAGTAGGATGACTTTCCAACATTTATTGACAGGTGGCATTGTTCCTTATTGACAGGTGGCATTGTTCCTTATTGACAGGTGGCATTGTTCCTTAGCAGGCTCCTGTTTTTCGACCGAAGGTGGCATTTTCAAGATGTGGTGAGAGGCTCTTGAAGTCTGGTAAAATTCTCAGGCAGGAGTTTGGATGGACTTGCTATTCTGGGCATCTAGTATTTTTTACCCCTTAGGGTGTATGCGCGGCGGCGGCGGCAGCACCCTAGGGAGATGAGAAACGTTATAAGCTGCCAGGCTATGCCCAGCTCTTGGACCCCCTGACCCCAGCCCAGCAAGTCCCTTGCTCACTCCGCCTCCGCTGCTGGCAACTACGCCTCCTCTGACTGCGAATTCTTCGCCTGCGGCGGCGGCATCTGCTCCTGCTTTGGCTGCGGCAGCATTGGTATCTGGCCATGGTCTGGCTTGGCCGGGAGCTGGCTCAAAGCAGGGGGCACCACTTGAGTTGAGCCAGCCAACCTGTGAGCAGGTGGAACTTTGTGGGCTGTGGCTGGGGGGCCTGTGCCCTCTTCCTTTTATAGATGCAGGGGTGCCCTGAGCATTGTTGACATCAAAGAGGGCTAGGACCTCACAGACCACAGCCAGAGGGGGCCGCCTGCATGTCCAAATATGGGCATAAGAGGGGAGGGCTAGACTGGGCATCAGGAGCCACCTGTGTCACAGTCAAGAGGTAACAAGGAGGGCACCCTCTTTTCAGTCAGTCATTCAACTTAGGACGTGCCAATGAGCCGTCATATGCCTGATTCAGGACTTGGGCCCTAGCAGAGAGGGATAAGTTAGACTTTATAACCCAATGACAGATGAGCAAAATAACCACACAAAGTTGGAATTGTGAAAAACCCCACATCTTCAGACTGCCCAGAGGGTGTTTGTTTGGGGAACTTGACTTTGTCCCAAGAGGAGACTGATGAACCCTGAGAGTCTCAGAGTTGGAAGGGTGGTTCTGGTGAAACCCTGTGGCCCTGTTAGATGTATCAGGTGTGAACAGGGATAGGCACATAGCACAAGCTGGCTTATAGGCTAAGGAGGGTGTTGACAGTCACTAGACAGAGAAGAATGTATGTAATGCTACCGGCCAGCTGCTGCCAGGCAGGACATTTCCTGTTATGTGTATTTACTGCAAGAGCTGGAGGCTGAAAGGTGCCTGGACATGTGGCAGAGGGAGGAAGACCCAGGAGGTGAGTGGGACAGGGGATAGGGGATGGGATGAGAGGAGATGAGGTTTCTCTGGGCTTTGTTCAACCTGTCTGATGCCCCCATGAACTTTAGGGGTATAGAAGGTAGCTGTTAGAATTAGGCTTGGCAACTGGCCACAGAAAACCAAAGTGGTCTGGAAAGAGAGAGGCTTTGCCATGCTTTCTGTAAGAAGCTAGAGACCCTCAGTGTCCTGGGGAAATACTTGCTGGTGGGCAGAGGGGTGCTGGGCAGGGGGGTGATGGCCAGGTACTTGTAAGCTAGCTACTTCTAAGTGACTCTGAAAGTGTCTAAAGGTACAGAGAGGGCCGGGAAGGTAAGAGAGCAAATGGATGGGATGGGAACAAGTGTCCCGCATAGGAAATGGGGAGTCCTCTCTGTACACTACCCTCCTTTTGAGAAAGGGGGTCTCTGTAGCCCCAGCTGGCCTGAAACTATGTAGACCTGGCTGGCCACAATCTCAGAGATTCACCTGCCTCTGCTTCCCCAGTCAATGCTGGGATTAAAGGTGTGCACCACCACACCCGACTTCTGTCCCCCTTCTTATCAGGGACTTGGCATCTCTGATATTTACTCTCTGCCATCAACAAGTTCTTTTCATTTGCAGAGTTACCTCACCATCCAAGATCAGGACTGCCCAGGACAGTTGTGTCGTTTGTGGACTATTCAAAGCTTCTAGGCCAGGACTGAGTAGGGACGGATGTCCTGCCCAGGATCAGCTTGCCAAGCCAGGCCCCAGACCTTCAGGTGCTTCTTGCATAGGATTTTTTTTCCCCTTCTAATTCCACAGGTCTGAGTAGAACTCAAACTTTCAAGTTTAAACAAAGGACTAGCCTTGACTCCTAAAAGCCCAGTCATACCCACTGTCCAGAAATAAAAGAAGAAGGGGTGGGGCTATCCCAGCCACTCCCTTTAATTACTCTCTTGGCAGTAGACCTCCCCGAGACTGGGGCAAAGTGAGGCCCTGGGAAAGAGGGGTACACTAGAGACGGGCAGCTCGGGTGCCCCAACACAGCCCTCCCACTTCCAACCCACAGCAAGATTTGTCAAGCTTCATACCACTTGGTCAGTAAGGGCTGCAGTAGGTGGAACCATGAAGCTCAGGATCAATGTTCAATCGACCCCTGTCTCTATCAGCTTGGGGTTCTGTGCAGGGCCCACACTTGAGGAGAAGACATTGTGTTTCCTCACCTCAGGGTACTGTGTCTTCGCCAGCTGTTGGACTCTTCAACATTAGAGAGCCCCCTCCCCCCCATTCATCCATGTGTGGAATTGCGGTCATTTAAAAAATATTTTATTTATTATTTTTTATTATTTTATGTGTATGAGTGTATTGTCTGCATGTATGTGAATGCACCATGTCGTGCTGTGTCGCAGAGGTCAGAAGAGGGCTTCGGATTCCCTTGGAACCGGCATTAAGGACGGTTTGTAGCCGCCATGTGGGTGTTGGGAATCAAACCTGGGTCTTCTGCAAGAGCAGTCAGTGCTCTTAACCACTGAGCCATCTCTCCAGCCCTGGAATTGTGGGCATTTTATACTTGGGTTATTATATTAGTTACTTTTCTCATTGTAACAAAGCCTGGCAGAAGCAACTTAAGGGAGGAAGTGTGTTTATTTCAACTCACAGTTTCAAGGCATATCAATCCATGATGGTGGGGAAGGCATGGCAGCTAGGACAGCTGTGTCCGTGGTGGCAGGAGCTTGAGACATGCTGTGATGGTTACTATTGATTGTCAATGACAGGATCTAGAATCACATAGGAGGCAGATGTTTGGGCATGACTGTGAAGGATTTCTAGATTATGTTAATTGAGAGAGAAGATCTGATGTAAATGTGGGTAACACCATTCCGTCGGCTAGGGTCCTGGACTGACTAAAAAAAAAAGCCAGCTGACCACCAGCAATTTATCACTCTCTGCTGCCTGACTGTGAATGTGATGTGCCCAGCTGCCTCATGCTTCTGCCACCATGACTTTCCAACCATGGGCTGTATTCTCAAACTGTGAACGAACTAAACTCTTCCTTAAGTTGTTTCTATTGTATTTTGTCACAGCAGCAAGACAGATAACTTTTGTTTTTGAGACAGGGTCTCCCTGTAGCCCCAGCTGACCTGGAACTCACTAAGTAGATCAGGCTGGTCTTGAACCTTAAACTCACAGAGACCCACCTGTCTCTGCCTCCCAAGTGTTGGGATTAAAGGTGTGAGCCACCTCACCTGGCTGTTCATTTTGTTTTGGAGACAGATAACTTATAAATGTGGCCTTTTCACACGTTGGTGGTGGATCAGGGCATTCGACCAGAATTGGAGCTGAGTATAACCTTCAAAGGTTCGCCCCTAGAGACCTGTGCCCACTAGCTAGGGCCCACATCCCAAAGGTCCTGCAGCTACCCAGCTTAGTGCCACCATGTAGGGATCACATGAGCTTATAGGGGGACATTTCACATTCAGATTTTAACAGTTATGAATGGGTGTTATTCATCTTAGAGTGGCATTAGAAACCAAGAAAAGGGTACTGGTACCTGGCCATGGGCTACTGCTGCTTATGTATCCTCTTGGGTGACAGGTCTATGCATGCGTTACATGGCTATAAATCTTTCTACAAGCGTGCGTGTGTGTCTAAGTATCTCCATATGTAACTTGGATGTTTCATCTTGTCTGTAAACCTTGACTGCATTGAGACAAGCTGAGATTTGTGAAGCACAGCTCTGGTGTGTGTGAGGAAGTTCCCAAGGTAGATTAGATCATGAGGGCTCTACCCAGTGCATAGTTCCACCCCTTTGTGGAACTGCAATTCAATAGACTATTTGAGGCTGGTGGAATTGTGGAAGACAGAGCTGGGCTGGAGGAAATGGGTCAGTGAGAATGGGTCCTTGGGGATATATCATGCCCTGGTCCTTTCCTATATTTCCCCACTCAGCTTCCTGTCTGGCATGAGGTAAAGACTTTCCTTTCCCACACATGCCTACTACCATGATGTCTTGCCAAAACACATGGGACCTAGTGACCATCAGTCTCACATCAGTTCCCAAATGCTGGAATTATAGGTATGGGGCATCAAACCTCCCATCCATTGTGATTTAAACCTCCTTGTTGGTGGGTATCTGTTCCCCCTTTCCGCCTTGGAAAATGAGACACTCGAAAATAGGAAGCATTTTTTTATTTCCCTAGCTTGAGGATGGAACCCAGGGTCTCAGCATGCTGGCCAAGCACTCTGCCATGAGCTACATCCCCAGCCCTTTTCCTCCTTTCTTATTTTGCTTTTTGCTCCCTCTTCTCCTCCTTCCCATGTATATCA